>NW_026015891.1:0-1858 GCF_020379485.1 Brassica napus | reverse complement strand
GGCGTTCTAGTGCGTTGTAGATTCTTATCCAAGACTTGTATCTTTGATGATGCCATGTGAATCGATAGCAACCTGTGAAGTGTATGGCTAACCCAATAACGAAAGTTTCGTAAGGGGACTGAAGCAGGCTACCATGAGACAAAAGATCTTCTTTCAAAGAGATTCAATTCGGAACTCTTATATGTCCAAGGTTCAATATTGAAATAATTTCAGAGGTTTTCCCTGACTTTGTCCGTGTCAACAAACAATTCGAAATGCCTCGACTTTTTTTAGGAACAGGTCGGGTCAAATAGCAATGATTCGAAGCACTTATTTTTACATATTTCGGAAACCCAAGGACTCAATCGTATGGATATGTAAAATACAGGATTTCCAATCCTAGCAGGAAAGATGGAAACGGATACTCAATTAAAAGTGAGTAACACAGAATTCCATACTCGATTTCATAGATACATATAGAATTCTGTGGAAAGCCGTATTCGATGATGAAAGTCGTATGTTACGGTTTGGAGGGAGATCTTTCATATCTTTCGAGATCCACCCTACAAATGGGGTCAAAAGCCAAAAATAAAAGATTTGAGCCCTTATAAAAAGAAAAAAGATTCTTGAACCCCTTTCACGCTCATGTCACGTCGAGTACTGCAGAAGAAAAACTGCAAAATCCGATTCCAATTTTCGTAATCGATTAGTTAACATTGTTGGTTAACCGTATTCTGAAACACGGAAAAAAATCATTGGCTTATCAAATTATCTATCGAGCTCTTGAAAAAGATTCAAACAAGACAGCAACAAATCCACTATCTGTTTTACGTCAAGCATACGTGGAGTAACTCCCGATATAGCAGTAAAAGCAAGACGTGTAGCGGATCAATCATCAAGTTCCCATTGAAATAGGATCCACGCAAGGAAAGCCTGCCATTCGTTGGTTATTAGGGGCATCCCGAAACGTCCGGGTCGAAATATGGCTTTCAAATTAAGTTCCGAATTAGTGGATGCTGCCAAGGGAGTGGCGATGCCATACGCAAAAGGAGAGACTCATAGAATGGCAGAGGCAAATAGAGCGTTTGCACTTTCGTTAATCCATGAACAGGCTATATAGACACATAGATCCGTGGGATCCATACATCTCGATCCGAAAAGAATCAATAGAAAAAGAAAAAAATCGGATTGATCGATCTCTTTCTCGAAACAAACGAAAAGGAAAGAAAAGACGAAACATAAAATCATGGCTTCATCACTAACGCCCTCTCGGGGACTTGCTAAGAATAAGAAAGAGCAATCTCATGTAAATCCCATGGAATAAGGTTTTAACCTATTCATGGGATTCCGTAAATATTCCATTCAAAAAAAAAAAAATTGGTTTTTTTTGGCGATTGGCTTTGCGTTATTAATTCATGATCTGGCATGTACAGAATGAAAATTTCATTCTCGATTCTACGAGAATTTTTATGAAAGCCTTCATTTGCTTCTCTTCGATGAAAAGTTTTATTTTCCCAGAAGGTATCCTAATTTTGGCCTAATCCTTCTTCTATGATCGATTCAACCTCTGATCAAAAGATATACCTTGGTATATTTCATCTCGTCAACAAGTTTCGTAATGAGCTAACGGCCCTATTGTTCCGAGGAGAGAAGAAACCTATGATTAGCTTTTCAGGAACTTTCCAAACGAACAATTTCAACGAAAATCTTCAATTTCTTATTTTACTATGTTCACACTCTCTGTATTCCTCTATCCGTAGAGTACATGAATGTACAGAAAATGCTTAACAGAGTTTCTGTTATTCGTATTAACAGCTACTCTAGGAGGAATGTTTTTATGTGGTGCTAACGATTTATAACTATTTGTAGCTCCAGAATG
>NW_026015890.1:95000-120496 GCF_020379485.1 Brassica napus | reverse complement strand
ATTGCCCTGATCTTCTCTGGATCCACCGAGATGCCCTGATCGGAAACAATATGGCCGAGGAACCCAATACTCTTCTGCCAAAAGCTACATTTACTGAGTTTAGCATAGAGTTTGTGTCTCTTCGTAATCGTTCCAGCACGGCTCTCAAGTGTTTCTCATGAGATTCCTCATCCTTGGAATAAATTAGGATATCATCAATGAAGATGATGACGAATTCATCCAAGAAATCTCGGAACACGCTGTTCATCATTTTCATGAAAGCGGCAGGTGCATTGGTCAGACCGAACGGCATACTACGAACCGTCTGACCGTACCTGGTCCTAAATGCCGTCTTCCTAATATCATTTGGCTCTATAGGGATCTGATGATACCCTGAAGCCAAATCAATCTTGGAAAACCACTTGGCTCCTTTGAGTTGATCCAACAGTTCGTCTATCCGGGCAACGGGTACTTGTTCTTCACAGTGACCTGTTTCAACCCTCGATAGTCGATGCACAGACGCATGCTACCATCCTTCTTTCTCACGAAGAGGACTGGTGCACCCCAAGGGGAGCTACTTGGCGTATGAACCCCTTGTCAAGCAATTCTTCTAATTGCTTTTAGCTCGGCCATTCTCGGCCGGAGCCATTCGGTAGGACTCTTGGACAGCGGAGCTGTCCCTGGCTCTAGTTCAATCGTAAATGGATCCGACCTATCAGGGGGGACACCCCTGAGGTACCTGGAACACATCTGGGAACTTCGAAACCAACGAATCCTCTGCAAGGTCTTTCAGACAGACAGAACTGCCCGGCTCTGTAGTGGTAATTGTAGCCAAAAAGGACTGACCAACCCTGTTCCAACATCCGAATCGCTCGAAAACTGCTTGAATGGAAACCACTACTTTCTCTTGAGCCGGACACAGACATTGGTACTGGATCGGTCGAAGCCCAGTCTCCAATTGCACAAGGACCTTTATGGCAATCGAGAGTGGCCCGATACTTTCCCAACCAGTCCATACCTAGGATCACTTCGTGATTCTTTAGGTGGACACAGACTAAATCCACAGGGAATACCTTTCCTGTATTGACACTGGGATATTTGACATGGACCTAGTGAGTTCATGGCTTGCCCTCCGGCCGCCCACACTATCCCAAAATTATCTCCAGCGTCCAGACAGAACAGACCCTTTCCGACCAGTTCCGGACTCACAAAAACTATGTGTAGCCCCTGTTGTCGAAAGTACGTGGGGTTTCCACACCACCAATCATGAGGGTTCCTAACAGAGACCCTCATCAGAATCCCTAGACATTCTAGGTTCCATACCAAGCATTTTCTACTTGAATGTAAAAAGAAAATTTAGGAATTACCAGAGATCGAATCAAACGATCCAGAAGCGCCGTCGTCCCGGGATAGCTCATACACCCTGGTGTTGTGGTCGGCCTACTCTGGGTCGACTTGCCTGTGTCTCCACGGCCCTTCCCTTGTCCTCCTTGTAACTTAGGACAATCTGACTTGTAGTGTCCAGTCTTGCCACATAGGAAGCAAGTCACGGAGCCGCTGCCACTGGACTGGTCTGAGAATCGGTTTGGTCGAGTGCAGTTTTGGATCGTGTGATCCATGCTGCCACATCGCACACAAGCCCCATGGCCTTCCAGCACTCACCGGGATGATTTCTTTCCACACTTGGGACATGTAGGTCGGCCACCAGAGGTCTTACCTCCGTCCACCTGGTCCCACTTCCTCTTTTTTTATCATTTGTTTTTCCCGACGGGCCAGATTGTGACTTAGCCTTAAGCTTAGCTTCTTCAGCCAGTTAGACTCTAGCAAAGCCACCCGTTCCACCAGTTCCCCGACGGTGTTGTTGAAAGTGCGGATCGAGCAATGGGTCTTCAGTTCGGGCCTTAGGCCTCGGATGAACCTACGGACCTGGACTGCCTCGTCCTCCAACTCTCTTCCAACAAACCGTCTGAGCCGGTTGAACTCTTCTTCGTACTCCCGTACGGTTCTGCGGCCTTGGGCCAAATCTAGAAACTGAGCTTCCAGACGATCCCAAGCCTCAGCAGGGAAGTATTTACGGTTGAATTCAACTTCAAAATCCGCAAAACTTTCCAGACTCCCATTGGTGCGCTTGTCCACCGCAAGCCACCAGTTATGCGCGTCCCCTTCCAGGAAGTGAACCGCAAGTCGCGTCTGTAATCCACTGGACAGCGAGTTGATTGAAGTTTCGGATCAACCTACTCCTCCACTCGTCTGCCACAATAGGGTCGGTGCTACCGGAGAAATGCTTCGTACCCAACCGGGTTAAATGTTGAAGCAGACTCAGATAGTCCACCTTCTTTCCAGACTTTTCCGGTGGATCGATCTCGATCACCTCGACCGTTTCCACAACTGGACCATTGGTGTTGGGGGTGGTCGTAGCCACAGGCGTAGCCTGGCCAACCGAGGAGTTCACTAGTGGCGTGAACAGTTGCGCCATGGCCGCAACCTGAGTCCCCATTACCTTCATGGCCTCTAACAAGTCCTCTTTGGACAGTGCTGCGGGCACATTAGCCGTTCCATCGGCCGTTCTCTCATGCTGGTCACCATCGCGGTTAGCGTTCGAGGATTCCACTTCCTCGTCACTCTCCCGATGTTCCTGACCATCCTGTTGCGTCCCTGTAAGATTAGCCTGATCAGTTGGCAACACGTCTCTAGTGTCCGCTGCGGCCGGATCGGTTTGCAATCCGGATAGATTGGTCCCGTCCACGGCCGCTTGACTAGACTGACCGGCTGTTTTCTTACTCTTTCGGGACTTTCCCGATCTGCTTTTTCCAGCCTAAGGATTCAGACAATGTTAGTACGAAACACACTAACATAAACAAAACAAAACAATCCCTAGACTAAGCAATCAAACCTCACCGTGAGACCTAATCAGTTGGCTGCGTGTGTGTGTGGACTGCCTAACCCAACTATCCTAGAATCAACCTGGCTCTGATACCAACTTGTAGGACCCGAACCCCGGCCTCTCGACCTGATGGAGTCCGCAGACTTACTTATTAATTTCTTTGCTTGTTTGATCCATTTTGATGTCTATTAGTTACTAAGTCATATTCGATTATGAGGTTCATAAACAAAAGAACAGATTGCACAGCGGAATAACAATGTATAAACTTTGTATTACTTAGAAATATGAGATCCAATACATAACTTCTTAACAGACTCATAGACAATCACTAGTTCATCCCTAGCATCATCTAACCACACGTTACACACAGCCTCTCACTGACCGAGCCTTCACGGCTCCTTGGCTTGACCAGAACCATCCTTAGTTCCTGAAACCCAAACCAGATAAGCATTAATCATAACCGAGAATAGAACGGATTGATTCTACCATGCTTGGCTTGGTTCCTAGAACTTAGATAAACCTCAGTCAACATAATCACAAAAACATATGAACCTACCTACCGTATCCTAAGTCATACAACCAACCACCCCTTGACTTAGAATCAGATAGATAGTCCAGAATAGATAACAGAACACACGAACAGATCCGGATCGTCCCAAAGACCAATCCGTCTATCCGGATAGAATCTAGGTGCGACCGGCAATGGAGTCCGGCTCAATGGCCCAACGGACTCCCTTACCTGATCCGGCCTTAGGCCTGGATCCAATCGGCCGAGTAAGCCTCAAGCCTAATCCGGAAGGCTTAGCAACCGGTCAGACCTTGCGACTCTACCTTGGCTTAGACAAACCGTGACCTTGTCTTGCTAGACGAGCCATAGGCTGATCCATAAGGATCGGTCCTAACCTGTCCCGAAAAGACACCGTTTGGAACATGCACCCTTTGGCCAATCGTGCCTCTTGGTCCTTGTACCTTTTGATGTTCGCAACCTTTGGTAACTCGTACCCTTTGGTCCCTGACACCCTTTGGCAACTCGCAACCATTGGACACTCATGCCTCTTGACAACTCGTGCCCTTTGGGTCATTCCCAACCGTTCGTCCTAACCGCCCAGTCTTGGTGCGATCGGATCATCCGTCTAACCGACCCGTGTCAAGGTTAGCGGTCTAGTTATGTTCGGCCAAAGCCTAGGGACGTGTCCCTTGGGCTCAACCAACACAACCCTTCGTGTTTAACCAGAGAGAAGAGAAGAGAAACGAAATGAAATAGATAAGGAGAGCGGATGGGACTTAGGAACCGACCAGAGCCGCGGTGCGGTCGCATGGACCGTCCGTTCGGTCTGATGGAGCCACGGCCCATCACATACCTTGTGAACCACGTCTGGGTTCTCCATGCTCTTCTCCTTGTCTTGATCTCCCATTCTTGACCGGAGTTAGTTCTCAAACGATCAGAGTCGCCGGAACACAACACCACCACAATCGGCCTTTCTCTTGGCCGGAACTCTCTCTTTCTCTCTTTCTTTCTCTCTACGTTTTCTCTGAGTGTTTTTTACTCTGGAATTGGATAATGAAATCGACCAGAGAGCCCCCATATTTATAGAAAACGAGGGGGTAAGTCTTGCCCCACGAACAGGCATGACTTGCTAGCGAATGGGCACCATCGGCCAAGAGTTGCCCCCTTTCGGCCACTTGCATCCCTTCGCCCTTTCTGATTGGGTTTGGGGTCGGCCACAAGCCCAACCCACGCCCCAGGCCTTCTGGACGCAGCCACAGCCTTGCCCAAGGACCCAGCAGCCCATGGCCTCATGGCCGGACCTCCCAGCCCGCCACTGACCCAGACCCGGACCATCGGCCTAAAGCCCTGACGGTCCGTCTAGCTGAGATGAGCTGACACTCAGCTGCCTCAGCTGATTGAGCTAGTAGTCCAGCTAGTGGAGCTGACTTAGTAGGGACTGAGCTGGAGTGAACTGAACCTAGCTTCCTTGAGCTGGCCGAGCTACTTGTCCACTTCGTCCTAGCTACCGTCTTACTCGTCCTAGCTGTTTCTTAGCTTGTATAAGGTTAAGTCTAAGTTTCCTTATGTCCTTAACCTTCTCTTTCTCGACCATGGAACGCTTGCCTTGATGTCTCAAGACTGGCTTGTACGTTTCCTCGAACCATGGCCGTCCCAACAATCCTATTCAGGATTGGGGGCGTGACAATTCTGATGGGGGTCTCTGATAGGAACCCTCATGATTGGTGGTGTAAAAACCCACGTACTTTCCAACGCAGGGCTACACATAGGTTTTGTGAGTCTGGGACTGGTTGGAAAGGGTCTGTTCTCTCTGTATGCTGGTGATAATTTTGGGATAGTGAGGGCAGCCGGTGGGCAAGCCAGGAACTCACTAGGTCTCATGTCGAATATCCCAGTGCAGATCTAGGGAAAGGTCTTCCCTGTGAATCTTGTTTGTGTCCACCTAAAGAATCACGAGATGATCCTAGGTATGGACTGGTTGGGAAAGTATCAGGCCACTCTCGATTGCCATATAGGTCGTGTGCAATTGGAGACTGGGCTTCATCCGATCCAGTACCAATGTCTGTGTCAGGCTCAAGAGAAAGTAGTGGTTTCAGCAGTTCGAGCGATTCGGATGCTGGAACAGGGTTGTCAGTCCTCTTTAGCTACAATTACAACTACAGAGCCTGACAGTTATGTCTGTCTGAAAGACCTTTATGAGGATTCGTTGGTGTCTGAGTTCCCAGATGTGTTCTGTTCGCTACAGGGTGTCCCCCCTGATATGTCGGATCCATTTATGATTGAACTGGAACCTGGGACAGCTCCGCTGTCCTAGAATCCGTTTGTGTCGGCTCCAGCTGAGATGGCAGGGCCGAAATTGAACATGTCTGAGAGAGGACCATGGTCACAGTACAACCAAGTCGGAGTTTGACCTACGGTTGAGAATGATCAAGTCCAGTAATGGACGAAGATCAGGCCACGACCTATTCGGAGATGGACCTATGGTTGGGGTGAAACGGTCGAGTCCCTGAGTGGACCAGGACCGGAATACGATCACGTCCGTAAATGGACCAGGATCAAATTATGACAAAGTCCAGTGAATGACAGAAGTCATGTCTGAGGCGTTTTTATTCTGGAGGGACTAAGATCGCAATGTGGCCAAGCCTGAAAAGGTTGTGGCCGGTTAAGGGGATGATCCATTACGTTGTGGCTGAGGTCATGAACTTTATTGTCCATGAAGGACAAAAGAACCATAACAGTCTGTTACAACTTGTTGTAAGACGAGCAGCCTAAAGATTGGAACAAGTTCGTGAGGACTTGACTGGTACATCGGAGTGGTCATTTGGTGGTTTTGAATCAGGCTTGTTCTATTCTCTGATCAAGACTAGAATAAGTTCAGTTGGAATATTTTGTCTTGGGACAAGGTATAATCATCACCGGATTCGAGGACGAATCCATTACAAGTGGGGGAAACTTGTCACGCCCCCAATCCTGGAAAGGATTGTCGGGACGGCCATGGTTCGAGGAAACGTACCAACCAGTCTTAGGACATCAAGGCAAGCGTTCCATGGTCAGGAAAGAAGGTTAAGGACATAAGGAAACTTAGACATAACCTTATAAGAGCAAAGAGACAGCTAAGACGAGTAAGACGGTAGCTGGATGAGATAGAGAAGTAGCTCGACCAGCTTAGCGAAGCTAGGTTGAGTTCACTCCAGCTCAGCCACTACTAAGTCAGCTCCACTAGCTGGACTACTAGCTCACTCAGCTGAGGCAGCTGGGAGTCAGCTCATCTCAGCTAGACGGACTTGTCGTGTTTTAGGCCGATGGTCCGGGTCTGGGTCAGTGGCGGGCTGTGAGGTCCGGCCATGATGCCATGGGCTGTTGGGTCCTTGGACAAGGCCGTGGGCTAAGTCCAGGAGGCTTGGGGCGTGGGTTGGGCTTATGACCGACCCCAAACCCAATCAGAAAGGGCGAAAGGATTCAAGTGGCCGAAAGGGGACAACCCTTGGCCGATGGTGCCCATTCGCTTGCAAGTCGTGCCTGTTCGTGGGGCAAGACTTACCCCCTCGTTTTCTATAAATATGGGGGCTCTTCTGTCGATTTAATTATCCAATTCCAGAGTACAATACTCAGAGAAAAACGTAGAGAAAGAGAGAGAGAGAGAGAGTCTCATAGGCCGTGGTCCTTTGGCCATAGGCCGGACACACGCACGGACCAGACAGTCCATAAGGACGGTTAGGTCGAACGGTTGGAACATCTGAATGGGTGTGAGTTGCCAAGGGTCATGAGTTGCCAAGAGGCACGTGTGTCCAAAGGGTACTAGTTCCCAAAGAGAGTGAGTTCCAAACGGTGCCATTGGTTCAAGGCTTAGGCCGAACCAAGTGGACATTCCGCGCCTGCATAGTCAAACGGACGGACGGTTAGTTTAACCGGAGTGTTGTGTCGCAAGGTCTGATTGGTTGCAAGGCAATCCGGTTTGGTCTTGGGCCTTACTCTGTGGTATGGATCCAGGCTTTGGGTCGGATCAGGTAAGAAGGTCCGTGAGCCTTTGGGCCGGACTTATAACTGGTCGATCGCACCTAGATCTTAACTAGATGGTTAGACGGGACTATGGACGATCCGGCTATGGTTGGATGGTTCTGGCCGCAAAGGCTAAGTGGGATATCTTACAATCAACTTTGGGTTGGTGAGTAGGATAGGCGCCATATGTCTTATGTAGGGAGTAGACCTACATGATGGCAATGGAAGGCCGGTTATATCAGTACATGCTAAGTAGATGATGGCTTATCAAGTCTAGTGGTCGGATCATGTTTCATGACGATGGTTCGATGGCCGGACACTAGTATGGATAGTCACGTTGCTGGAGTAAGAGTATTGGTGTGATGCTTCTAGATATCAACCTTGGTGTTGATAGCTTCGAGATTGGCTAAAAGTCATGACGAAGTGTGTGGCTAGTACTATGTGTCGTAGACCATAGATACTGAGCCTAAGTGTGATTGTTCAAGGAAGGCCGTGTAATATCTGATCATGGTTGAGTATGGACGACCTGACCTCTGAATGATGGTTCACGGTGTCGGTCCTAACCTGATTAATGAATGCATCGGTTGGTATGAACAAATCATATCTGTTGTCTAGGTTAAGTCCCAAGGCCGGTCAGGCCAGATGATGACTCATCAGTTCCAAGTCATGTGAGGATAGTTGGTTGATTGACTTAGGATCTAATGAGCTTTGTCAGTCCAGAAGATGGACTTGGTACTTCTGCCTATAAGGAAAAAGGATTACGGATTGTGCATGAGCCGAGAAAGGCCAGATGCAAACCCTTATCTTTTCAAAGACTTCTCCAAGGTTACTTATGTCTGTGGGGATGGTTGGTTGAATGACTAAGTACCTAGGGGAGCTGTTTAATGCAGGAACAAAGATAAAGACCAATAAGAGACTCGATAAGTTGAATGATTACTTCGAGTCAATGGAGGACCGATGAGCTAATAAGCTCCATAGATGTGGCAAAGGTATGATCTAGGATTTACTTATGTAGATCTAGATAGAATGGTTTAGGGGAATGGAACCTCAGAATCGTATGACTTGGTTTGGGTTTAGGATTGACCTTTAAGCTAATTGGCCAAGGCTAAGGTGATTCGACCAGACAAGTGTTAGATTGGTTTTAGACGAATGGTTAACTAGAGAATAATCTGCTGCGTATCTGTTGAAAGGATATAGGCTATTATTGACTAGGGAAGTCTTTAGCTTAGATCTAAGTTAGCCCTCGTCTTAAGGCGATATTATAAATAAGGGGCAAAAATTAAGAGGTTCGGCGAGGATGTGGACCGAGAGACGTGAGGCATCGACTGCGGCCTAGGTGGCCAGGATCGGGTCTTACATGCTGGCCCTACCCGTGGACTGTTCGGGTGATTTTGGCCCACGTGGCTGTCTGTTTAGTACACACAGGACATCCGTGGTTTCTGTCAGCACACACAGGACGTCTGTGTGTGTCCGTCAGCACACACAGGACGTCTGTGGGTCTCCGTCAGCACACACAGGACGTCTGTGTGTGTCCGTCATCACACACAGGACGTCTGTGGCTGTCTGTGTGTGTCCGTGTGTGTCTGTGTGTGTCCGTCAGCACACACAGGACGTCCGTGGCTGTCTGTGTGTGTCCGTGTGTGTCCGTGTGTGTCCGTCAGCACACACATGACGTCCATTAGTACACATATCAGCATGTTGGTCCTTGGACTCAGCACGCTGACCCTTCCCGTGGACTGTATGGGTGATTTTAGCCCACGTGGGCTGTCTGTTAAGTACACACAGGACGTCCGTGGCTGTCCGTCAGCACACACAGGATGTCCATGGCTGTCCGTGTGTGTCCGTGGGTGTCCGTCTGTACACACAGGACGTCTGTGGCTGTCCATCAGTACACATATCAGCACGCTGGTCCTTGGACTCAGCACGCTGGCCCTTCCCGTGGACTGTTCGGGTGATTTTGGCCCACGTGGGCTGTCTGTTCAGTACACACAGGACATCCGTGGGTGTCCGTCAGCACACACAGGACGTCTGTGGGTGTCCGTCAGCACACACAGGACGTCCGTGTGTGTCCGTCATCACACACAGGACATCCTTGGCTGTCTATGTGTGTCCGTGTGTGTCTGTCAGCACACACAGGACGTCTGTGGCTGTCCATCAGTACACATATCAGCATGTGGTCTTTGGACTCAGCAAGCTGACCCTTCCTGTGGACTGTTCGGGTGATTTTTGCCCACGTGGGCTGTCTGTTCAGTACACACAAGACGTCTGTGGCTGTCTGTGTGTGTCCGTCAGCACACACAGAACGTCCGTGGCTGTCCATCAGTATACATATCAGCATCTTGGTCCTTGGACTCAGCACACTGACCCTTCCCGTGGACTGTTTGGGTGATTTTTGCCCACGTGGGCTGTCTGTTCATTACACACAGGACGTCTGTGGCTGTCTGTCCGCACACACAGGACGTCCGTGGCTGTCCATCAGTACACATATCAGCACGCTGGTCCTTGGACTCAGCACGCTGGCCCTTCCGGTGGACTGTTCGGGTCATTTTGGCCCACGTGGGCTGTCTGTTCAGTACACACAGGACGTCCGTAGGTGTCCATCAGCACACACATGACGTCCGTGTGTGTCCGTCAGTACACACAGGACGTCCGTGGCTGTCTGTGTGTGTTCGTGTGTCTCTGTCAGCACACACAGGACGTCCGTGGCTGTCCATCAGTACACATATCAGCACGATGGTCCTTGGACTTAGCACGCTGACCCTTCCCGTGGACTGTTCGTGTGATTTTGGCCCACGTGGGCTGTCTGTTCAGTACACACAGGACGTCCGTGGGTGTCCGCCAGCACACACAGGACATCCATGGCTGTCCGTGTCTGTCCGTGTGTGTCCGTCTGTGTCCGTCAGCACACACACGACGTCTGTGGCTGTCCATCAGTACACATATCAGCACTTTGGTCCTTGGACTCACCACGCTGGCCCTTCCTGTGGACTGTTTGGGTGATTTTGGCCCACGTGGGCTGTCTGTTCAGTATACAAAGGACGTCCGTGGGTGTCCGCCAGCACACACAGGACATCCGTGGCTATCCGTGTGTGTCCATGTGTGTCCGTGTGTGTCCATGTGTGTTCGTGTGTGTCCATGTGTGTCCATGTGTGTCCACGTATGTCCGTGTGTGTCCGTCAGGACACACAGGACGTCTGTGGGTGTCCGTCACCACACACATGACGTCCGTGTGTGTCTAACAGCACACATAGGACGTCTTTGGCTGTCCTTGTGTGTCCGTCAGCACACCCAGGACGTCCGTGGCTATCCATCAGTACACATATCACCACGTTGGTCCTTGGACTCAGCACGCTGCCCCTTCCCGTGGACTATTTGGGTGATTTTGGCCCACGTGGGATGTCTGGTCAGTATACATAGGACGTCCGTGGGTGTCCGCCAGCACAGACAGGACGTCCGTGGCTGTCCGTCAGAATACACAGGACGTCCGTGGCTGTCCACGCGTGTCCGTGTTTGTCCGTGTGTGTCCGTCAGCACACACATGACGTCTGTGGCTGTCCATCCGTACACATATCAGCACGTTGGTCCTTGGACTCAGCACGCTGACCTTTCCCATGGACTGTTCGGGTGATTTTGGCCCACGTGGGCTGTCTATTCAGTACACACAGGACGTCCATGGGTGTCCGTCAGCCCACACAGGACGTCCGTGGCTGTCTCTTGCTGTCCGTCAGCACACACAGGACGTCCGTGGCTGTCCGTGTGTGTCCATGTGTGCCGTCAGCACACACAGGACGTCTGTGGCTGTCCATCAGTACACATATCAGCACGCTGGTCCATGGACTTATCACACTGGCCCTTCCCGTGGACTGTTCGGGTGATTTTGGCCCACGTGGCTGTCTGTTTAGTACACATAGGTCATCCGTGGTTTCCGTCAGCACACACAGGACGTCCGTGTGTGTCCATCAGCACACACATGACGTCTGTGGGTCTCCGTCAGCACACACAGGACGTCCGTGTGTGTCCGTCATCACACACAGGACGTCCGTGGCTGTCTGTGTGTGTCCGTGTGTGTCAGTCAGCACACACAGGACGTCCGTGGCTTGTCCATCAGTACACATATGAGCACGTTAGTCCTTGGACTCAGAACGCTGACCCTTCCAGTGGACTGTTCGGGTGATTTTGGCCCACGTGGGCTGTCTGTTCAGTACACACAGGACGTCCTTGGCTGTCTGTGTGTGTCCGTGTGTGTCCGTCAGCACACACAGGACGTCCGTGGCTGTCTGGTGTGTCCGTGTGTGTCCATCAGCACACACAGGACGTCCATCAGTGTTACAGGCTGGGAAGCAGGGTCGATGAGATGGGTGAATGATGGGTCGATCTTATCGATAAGGATGAGATCGGACGGGAAGATAGTGAAGTTGGCCGACTTGCTAGCCCTTTCTATCCAAACTAACTTGAAAACAAAGAGAAACAATGAGTTTACGATTAATGAAAATAATCACAGGAACTAAAAGATAAAAAGGGATGGAATGGTTTATGGATAGATGTTTGATGATGGAAGATGGATGGATGATGTTGGATAGATGATGATTGACCCTCTCAATCCGTGGGTGCTGATTGACTCTCTCAATCTGTGTCTCAGGGCTCTTGTATCACACAAAGAACCTATGAACCACAAGCTCAATAGCTTTCTAATGTATCTCACACTTAGAAACTAAAGAACAGATTTTTAAGCAAAGATAACTCTTTGATATAAGATAAACTGAATATTATTTCTTAAGGATTGAAAAAGGTGAATCTAAAGTATACAAATGGGTCTGCTTATACAGAGCATGACCTCAGACAGAGACCAAACGGTCACAAAAAAGAAAGAAAACAAAAACTAAACAAGGAAACCGATAAACTAGCCGTTAGGAGAATTTCTTGGTTCCAATGGCTTTCTTCAAGGGATTTGATACTGGTTTTGTATCTGGACGGTTTGAGGCTGTAAGTGAGCTTCTTGGGAACTTCTTTACTGAAGAAATATGTATAGAAGTCGTGCCAATCTTGATGGTAAAAGAGCTGTTGAGAATTGATGGCTTTTGACTCCAAAAATGGCAAGTATGGTCTTGTTTGATTCTGAATAATCTGATGGATGCTGGTGCATTGTAAGAACATCTCTGACTCTCCTGGACGTTTGGATTGGTCTCCTGAATGGTTAGATGTCTCTCCTGGTCGCCAATGTCTGGTTTGCAATTGATTGAACCGGCCAGATTCCAAATAAGGCAAGTGCAGAACTGGTTTGTCCGGTTTTGAGAAATTGATCATAACTCCATATTTCCGTGGGCTTTTCTTCTCATTATTGGCTTGTTGGAAAGCTAAGATATCCTTCTTGAATTCCAAGCTTTGATTTGGGTCGGAACGCTTCTTTGTTGGGCTTGAAACAACTTCTAAACTCGGATACTCGCAGATGGACGGGATGGAGAACCTCCGGTTTGTTAAATTCATATCTTCCTGGGCCGAGTATCTTTGATGATGATTCCAATTTGGATTGACTCCTTGTTGAGCGTAGAGTGCAGGAAAATTAGTTTCATGGACAATGTCCTCCTGGTTGGTGAGATACGCCGTTTTGATTGAACACATATCCTGGTGAGTCTTTGGGTTAGCTGTTTGGTGCAACTGGTTGGCTTCTGGTTCAGCTACTGATTTGATGGCCGCATCATACCCTCTCCCTTGAAAAAGTTTCGACCTCGAAACAGGATAATCTGCACCAAGATAGAGCAAGTCAGGTTTCATCCTCTTTTGAGATTCTATGACCTTACCTTGGTATTTGATCGGTTTGATCTTTGATGGCACATCTGGTGGCTCTTCTTTGAGTGGGGAAGACATGACTACTCCTCTGATTTGGTCTGGCATTCTGATGGGGGTCGCATGACCTGGTGGGTCGTCTGGGATCAAGGAGTTTCTTGTGGTAACTTCTTGTTTTACTTTGGCATCTAAACACCTTGTGACCTCCTTGTGTGGCTCACCCATGTAATCAGTTGCCTCTGTTCCTGAAATAAACTCAACACTTCTGGTAGGAAACAAGTGCATTATATCTGGGTTTGAAAATTTATAAATAATACAAGTAAAGTTCAGATTTACCCAAATGGTTTTAGCTAGTTGAAGGATGTTTTGCTTTTTGGCAGCTTGTTTGCTTTTGATGCTTCTTGCATCTCCTTCAACGTTTTGTGGACAAGTCAGGTGCTGTCCCTGGTTTTCTTTCAACCTTTTACCATGGCTTTGTCGTCCATCACCTTGTCTTATCCCTGGATCAAAACTCTTTGGCAAAGACAAGTGCATAAATCCAGAATTTGAAAGTTTTAATGGAACAAGACTATCAGTTCTTTTATTTAAATCAAGTGATGTACCTAATATCAGAACTGGTGTCCTTTGTCTTTGGGCCGTGCACTTCTTCTGAGTTCCTAAACCTGTCTCAAAATCCTGTGGGAAAGACAAGTGCATCAATGTTGTCAAGGAGTAAGAAAGAACACACTGATCTAAAGTAAAACTTACTTTGAGTTTTGGTACTAGAAAAATCAATGGTTCTCGTTTTATCTTCCAATTGTGGAGTGGCTCAAGAATGATCTCATGACCTTGGACTTCTCTTGGAGTAGTCTCAGCAACTCTGGTACATTCAGTCGTGGCCTCACTTTCTTGTGGTTCACTCTTTTGAGTTGTAAAACTTTGGCTTGTATTCTGCCTCCATTTGTTGGAAATATTATGCTCATTACTCTTTTGGTTCCTATGTTCCAAACATGGGCTTCCTGTACCACGAATACACAAATTAGCTTTACTAATTATATCTTGTTCTTGGATCACACCTGGTGTAGTGCTGGTCGGATTGGGCAGTATAGATGCCTTGGAATTGACCTCCTTAGGCAACATGTAATGCATTATATCTAGAACTTTATTCTGGTTCATCACAAAAGCTCCTCCTGGTGGTTCTTCTTTAATGGAATCATGCTCTTTAGGACATGTATTAACACCTTTTGACATAGACAAGTGCATCATACAAGTATTGGGAACCAACAAATTAGATTGAATTAAACTATCACTTGCTTTTGATATATCAATTTTCTCTCCTAGTGATGTTTCTTTCAATTTCTTAGATGGACACACAGCAGCAAAGTGCCCACGCTTATGGCATCTATAGCAAGTTGGGTTCTTGGGTTTCACAAGGTCAGAAGACTTACCTTGGTTTGATGTGTTCTCCTCCTTTGGTTCTAGAGTCTCCTTGAGCTTTTGACACATCTCTTGTAACTTTTGCAGTTCAGGTAAGGGTGTAGTGATTGACTGTGGCTGAGCCTTGTGTAATTGAGCCGACCTCTTAAACCCTTCTTGGTGTGTAAGTACACTAGATGATATCTTCTTGGGTTCATGGTCGTGAGCCTTCTTTGGTTTAGGAACAGCATGCAGTTTTGGTGTAGACATCACCTTCCTCGGTGTTGCTGGACAATGGAACTTTGATGTGGCATCTACTTGGTCTTGATACTTCTCTGCAAACTCCTTATACATCCTGACTTTAAGGTCTCTCCAATCTACCACAGGCTGGTTGTAGATGCTTGGACTGCTCTCCTTTAGCCACCATTTGTAAGCATTCCCCGTGAAGGCTTGGACAGCTGGTGATTGCTTCTTTTCTTTGGGAATGTTGTTGGACCGCAGCCACATCTCCATGTTAATTTCCCAACTCAAATACACCTCAGGGTTCTTGCTCGAACCAACACTAGAGTGTTGGATGTATAAGCAGAATCTTTGCTTACTCCCTTCTTTTGGCCGGTTGGTGTTTGTTGAGCTCTCTTCGTGCTGGTGGGTTTAGGTCGAGCTGATACACTATATGGGGCACGTCCATAGCGTACTGCCTTCTCTGCTTCCTTGGTAAGGTAGTAATCTTCATACAACTCGTCCTCCTTTTCCCCACCATAATCTGTCCAGGGACAGCTTGGTCTTGACCAAGAGTATTTGATTGGTGTATCTTCTTCATCCTATCTACTAAGGGACCTAGAGAAACTTTGCTCAAGAGACTCTGGTTCATCTCCACCCTCCTCATGATGGCGTCCATAACTGATTTCAGATTCAGTTTCATAAGAAGACTGGTGTTCTTGGTCTTCTCCTTCATCACTTAAGTCATCCGGTTCTTCTCCCCAATCTATTTCTGAAATATTTATTTCACTTAGATCATCTTCTTCATACTCCATAGCCTTAGAATTGATGTACCTTGCAAGATAAATATATCAAACTAGTGGCTTAGGTATCTGGTAGAGAAAATGAACAAAATAAGCAATGAAACTTATGCTAAACCTATAAATATGCAAATAATGGACCAAGTGAACTAAACTAAGTTGAATATTTTTCTTTTTTTTTTTGAATGCAGGCTCGTGATAAATCAAATATGGAGTAATAATAAAACAAAAGTCATGAAAATATTGAAGCAAAAAAATAACACTGATTTTTTTTTTTTTGTAAGAAATGCAAACAACCTAAAATGGAAACAAATCTATGAAGGAATGCAAGCAAACCTAAATGGATTTTTTTTTTTTTAAATGCACAATGATATGCACGAAATACACTATAATGAGATGAAATTATGCAAGCAAATATGAACAATAATGATAAGAAGCAAATGCAATGACAATATATATATTTTTTTGAATTTTCTTTTATGGGATGTAAATAAACCGAGAGGGGCAAATAAAATAAAATGCAAATAATTTTTTCTTTTCTTTGAGGCAATAAAATGATGATACAACCTAAATGTATGCAATATGAAGAATATGGTAATAAAATTCGAAAATGATAAGTTCTCTTTTTAATGAGGAAACTAGGAAATGAACTAATAAAAAAAAATTCAAATATGGTAAGGGGAAATGAATGCAAACAACTAGCCTAATATTCAAAACAATTTCGTGGATCAAAACTAGCTAACTTCTTCTTCTTTAATTTTCTTTTCTCAAGAACACAAAATGCAGAAATTCAAACTTGAAGCAAATAACAATTTTTATGGCTTTTTGGTTTTATAAATGAAAACTAAACAAGAATGAAAGATAGAAATGATAGAAAGGATTAATATAACCTGGGTTAGGAGCCTTTCGGCTCTGATACCAAATGTTACAGGCTGGGAAGCAGGGTCGATGAGATGGGTGAATGATGGGTCGATCTTATCGATAAGGATGAGATCGGACGGGAAGATGGTGAAGTTGGCCGACTTGCTAGCCCTTTCTATCCAAACTAACCTGAAAACAAAGAGAAACAATGAGTTTACGATTAATGAAAATAATCACAGGAACTAAAAGATAAAAGGGGATGGAATGGTTTATGGATAGATGATGTTGGATAGATGATGATTGACTCTCTCGATCCGTGGGTGCTGATTGACTCACTCAATCTGTGTCTCAGGGCTCTTGTATCACACAAAGAACCTATGAACCACGAGCTCAATAGCTTTCTAATGTATCTCACACTTAGAAACTAAAAAACAGATTTTTAAGCAAAGAAAACTCTTTGATAAAAGATAAATTGAATATTATTTCTTAAGGATTGAAAAAGGTGAATCTAAAGTATACAAATGGGTCTGCTTATACAGAGCATGACCTCAGACAGAGACCAAACGGTCACAAAAAAGAAAGGAAACAAAAACTAAACAAGGAAACTGATAAACTAGCCGTTAGGAGAATTTCTTGGTTCCAATGGCTTTTTTCAAGGGATTTGATTCTGGTTTTGTATCTGGACGGTTTGAGGCTGTAAGTGAGCTTCTTGGGAACTTCTTTACTGAAGAAATATGTATAGAAGTCGTGCCAGTCTTGATGGTAAAAGAGCTGTTGAGAATTGATGGCTTTTGACTCCAAAAATGGCAAGTATGGTCTTGTTTGATTCTGAATAATCTGATGGATGCTGGTGCATTGTAAGAACGTCTCTGACTCTCCTGGACGTTTGGATTGGTCTCCTGAATGGTTAGATATCTCTCCTGGTCGCCAATGTCTGGTTTGCAATTGATTGAACCGGCCAGCTTCCAAATAAGGCAAGTGCAGAACTGGTTTGTCCGGTTTTGAGAAATTGATCATAACTCCATATTTCCGTGGACTATTCTTCTCATTCTTGGCTTGTTAGAAAGCTAAGATATCCTTCTTGAAGTCCAAGCTTTGATTTGGGTCGGAACGCTTCTTTGTTGGGCTTGAAACAACTTCTAAACTCGGATTCTCGCAGATGGACGGGATGGAGAACCTCCGGTTTGTAAAATTCATATCTTCCTGGTCCGAGTATCTTTGATGATGATTCCAATTGTAATTGACTCCTTATTGATCGTAGCGTGCAGGAAAATTAGTTTCATGGACAATTTCCTCCTGGTTGGTGAGATACGCCGTTTTGATTGAACACATATCCTGGTGAGTCTTTGGGTTAGCTGTTTGGTGCAACTGGTTGGCTTCTGGTTCAGCTACTGATTTGATGGCCGCATCAATCAGTACACATATCAGAATGTTGGTCCTTGGACTCAGCATGCTGACCCTTCCCGTGGACTGTTCGGGTGATTTTGGCCCACGTGGGCTGTCTGTTCAGTACACACAGGACGTCCGAAGGTGTCCGTCAGCACACACATGACGTCTGTGTGTGTCCGTCAGCACACAAAGGACGTCCATGTGTGTCCGTAAGCACACACAGGACGTCTGTGGCTGTCTGTGTGTCCGCGTGTATCCGTCAGCACACACAGGACGTCCGTGGCCGTCCATCAGTACATATATCAGCACGTCGGTCCTTGGACTCAGAATGCTGACCCTTCCCATGGACTGTTCGGGTGATTTTGGCCCACGTGGGCTGTCTGTTCAGTACACACAGGACGTCTGTGGCTGTCTGTGTGTGTCCGTGTGTGTTCGTCAGCAAACACAGGACGTCCGTGGCTGTCCATCAGTACACATATCAGCATGTTGGTCCTTGGACTCAGCACGCTGACCCTTCCCATGGACTGTTCTGGTGATTTTGGCCCACGTGGGCTGTCTGTTCAGTACACACAGGACGTCCGTGGGTGTCCGTCAACACACACATGACGTCCGTGTGTGTCCGTCAGCACACACATGACGTTGGTGTGTGTCCGTCAGCACACACAGAACGTCGGTGGCTGTCTGTGTGTGTGTGTGTGTGTGTCCGTCAGCACACAAAGGACGTCTGTGGCTGTCCATCAGTACACATATCAGCACGATGGTCCTTGGACTTAGCACGCTGCCCCTTCCCGTGGACTGTTCGTGTGATTTTGGCCCAAGAGGGCTGTCTGTTCACTACACACAGGACGTCCGTGGGTGTCTGCCAGCACACACAGGACGTCCGTGGGTGTCCGCCAGCACACACAGGACATCCGTGGCTGTCCGTGTCTGTCCGTGTGTGTCCGTCTGTGTCCGTCAGCACACACAGGACGTCCGTGGCTGTCCATCAGTACACATATCAGCACGTTGGTCCTTGGACTCAGCACGCTGGCCCTTCCCGTGGACTGTTTGGGTAATTTTCGCCCACGTGGGCTGTCTGTTCAGTATACACAGGACGTCCGTGGGTGTCCGCCAGCACACACAGGACATCCGTGGCTATCCATGTGTGTCCATGTGTGTCCGTGTGTGTCCGTCTGTGTCCATCAGCACACCCAGGACGTCTGTGGCTATCCATCAGTACACATATCACCACGTTGGTCCTTGGACTCAGCACGCTGCCCCTTCCCGTGGACTATTTGGGTGATTTTCGCCCACGTGGGCTGTCTGTTCAGTATACATAGGACGTCTGTGGGTGTCTGCCAGCACAGACAGGACGTCTGTGGCTGCCTGTCAGCACACACAGGACGTCCGTGGCTGTCCGCGCGTGTCCGTGTTTGTCCTTGTGTGTCCGTCAGCACACACATGACGTCTGTGGCTGTCCATCAGTACACATATCAGCACGTTGGTCCTTGGACTCAGCACGCTGACCCTTCCCGTGGACTGTTCGGGTGATTTTGGCCCACGTGGGCTGTCTGTTCAGTACACACAGGACGTCCGTGGGTGTCCGTCAGCACACACATGATGTCTGTGTGTGTCCGTCAGCACACACAGAACGCTGACCCTTCCCGTGGACTGTTCGGGTGATTTTGGCCCATGTGGGCTGTCTATTCAGTACACACAGGACGTCTATGGGTGTCCACCAGCCCACACAGGACGTCCTGGCTGTCTGTTGCTGTCTTTCAGCACACACAGGACGTCCATGGCTGTCCGTGTGTGTCCGTGTGTGTCTGTCAGCACACACAGGACGTTTGTGGCTGTCCATCAGTACAGATATCAGGACGCTGGTCCATGGACTTAGCACGCTGGCCCTTCCCGTGGACTGTTTGGGTGATTTTGGCCCACGTGGGCTGTCTGTTTAGTACACACAGGACATCCGTGGGTTTCCGTCAGCACACACAGGACGTCTGTGTGTGTCCGTCAGCACACATAGGAAGTCTGTGGGTGTCTGTCGGCACACACAGGACGTCCGTGTGTGTCCGTCATCACACACAGGACGTCCGTGGCTGTCTGTGTGTATCCGTGTGTGTCCGTCAGAACACACAAGACGTCTGTGGCTGTTCATCAGTACACATATCAGCACGTTGGTTCTTGGACTCAGCACGCTGACCCTTCTCGTGGACTGTTCGGGTGATTTTGGCCCACGTGGACTGTCTGCTCAGTACACACAGGACCTCTGTGGGTGTCCGTCAGCACACACATGACGTCCGTGTGTGTCGGTCAGCACACACAGGACGTCCGTGTGTGTCCGTCAGCACACACAGGACGTCTGTGGCTGTCTGTGTGTGTCCGTGTGAGTCCGTCAGCACACACATGACGTCAGTGGCTGTCCATTAGTACACATATCAGCACGTTGTCCTTGGACTCAGCACGCTGACCCTTCCCGTGGACTGTTCAGGTGATTTTGGCCCACGTGGGCTGTCTGTTCAGTATACACAGGACGTCTGTGGGTGTCCGTCAGCACACACATGACGTCTGTGTGTGTCCGTCAGCACACACAGGACATCCGTGGCTGTCTGTGTTTCCGTCAGCACACACAGGACGTCCGTGGCTGTCCATCAGTACACATATCAGCACGTTGGTCCTTGGACTCAGCACGCTGACCCTTTGCATGGACTGTTCGTGTGATTTTGGCCCACGTGGGCTGTCTGTTCAGTACACACAGGACGTCCGTGGGTGTCCGCCAGCACACACAGGACGTCCGTGGCTGTCCGTCAGCACACACAGGACGTCCGTGGATGTTCGTGCGTGTCCATGTCTGTCCGTGTGTGTCCTCAGCACACACAGGACGTCCGTGGCTGTCCATCGGTACACATATCAGCACGTTGGTCCTTGGATTCAGGTGATTTTGGCCCATGTGGGCTGTCTATTCAGTACACACAGGACGTCCAGGGTGTCCGCCAGCCCACACAGGACATCTGTGGCTGTCTGTTGCTGTCCGTCAGCACACACAGGACTTCCGTGGCTGTCTATGTGTGTCTGTGTGTGTCCGTCAGCACACACAGGACGTCCGTGGCTGTCCATCACTACACATATCAGCACGCTGGTCCTTGGACACAGCACGCTGGCCCTTCCCGTGGACTGTTCGGGTGATTTTGGCCCACGTGGGCTGTCGGCACACACAGGACGTCCGTGGGTGTCTGTCAGGACACACAGGACGTCTGTGGCTGTCTGTTAGCACACACAGGATGTCCGTGTGTGTCCGTCAGCACACACAGGACGTCCGTGGGTGTCCGTCAGCACACACAGGACGTCCGTGTGTGTCCGTCATCACACACAGGACGTCCGTGGCTGTCTGTCTGTGTCCGTCAGCACACACAGAACGTCCGTGGCTGTCCATCAGTACACATATCAGCACGTTGGTCCTTGGACTCAGCACGCTGACCCTTCCTGTGGACTGTTTTGGTGATTTTGGCCGACGTGGAGTGTCTGTTCAGTACACACAGGACATCTGTGGCTGTCTATGTGTGTCCGTGTGTGTCCGTCAGCACTCACGGGACGTCCGTGGCTGTCCATCAGTACACATATCATCATGTTGGTCCTTGGACTCAGCATGCTGACCCTTCCCGTGGACTGTTCGGGTGATTTTGGCCCACGTGGGCAGTCTATTCAGTACACACAGGACGTCTGTGACTGTCTGTCCGCACACACAGGACATCCGTGGTTGTCCGGGGCTGTCCGTGTGTGTCCGTCAGCAGACACAGGACGTCCGTGGCTGTCTATCAGTACACATATCAGCACGCTGCCCCTTCCTGTGGACTGTTCAGGTGATTTTGGCCCACGTGGGCTGTCTGTCATCACACACATGACGTCCGTGTGTGTCCGTCAGCACACACATGACGTTTGTGTGTGTTCGTCAGCACACACAAGACGTCTGTGGCTGTCCGTGTGTGTCTCTGTGTGTCCGTGGGTGTCCTCCAGCACACACAGGACGTCCGTGGCTGTCTATGGCTGTCTTCAGCACACACAGGACGTCCATGTGTGTCCGCCAGCACCCACAGGACATCTGTGTGTGTCCGTCAGCACACACAGGACGTCCGTGGCTGTCCATCAGTACACATATTAGCACGCTGGTCCTTGGACTCAGCGCGCTAGCCCTTCCCGTGGTCTGTTTGGGTGATTTTGGCCCACGTGGGCTGTCCGTCAGTACACACAGGACGTCCGTGGGTGTCCGCCAGCACACACAGGACGTCCGTGGCTGTCCGTGTGTGTCTGTTTGTGTCCGTCAGCACACACATGACGTTCGTCGCTGTCCATCAGTACATATATCAGCACGTTGGTCCTTGGACTCACCACGCTGATCCTTCCCGTGGACTGTTCGGGTGATTTTGGCCCACGTGGGCTGTCTGTTCAGTACACACAGGACGTCTGTGGGTGTCCGTCAGCACACACAGGACGTCCGTGTGTGTCCGTCAGCACACACAGGACGTCCATGTGTGTCCGTCATCACACACAGGACGTCCGTCGCTGTCTGTGTGTGTCCATGGGTGTCCGTCAGCACACACAGGACGTTCGTGGCTGTCCATCAGTAAACATATCAGCACGTTGGTCCTTGGACTCAGCACGCTGACCCTTCCTGTGGACTGTTCGGGTGATTTTGGCCCATGTGGGCTGTCTGTTCAGTACACACAGGACGTTCGTGGCTGTCTGTGTGTGTCCGTGTGTGTACGTCAGCACACACAGGACGTCCGTGGCTGTCCATCAGTACACATATCAGCATGTTGGTCCTTGGACTCAGCACGCTGACCCTTCCCGTGGACTGTTCGG
Source organism: Brassica napus (assembly GCF_020379485.1). Classification (NCBI taxonomy): domain Eukaryota; kingdom Viridiplantae; phylum Streptophyta; class Magnoliopsida; order Brassicales; family Brassicaceae; genus Brassica; species Brassica napus. Next base: position 97,836 of record NW_026015890.1, on the reverse strand, counting down.
GTGATTTTGGCCCACGTGGGCTGTCTGTTCAGTACACACAGGACGTCTGTGGCTGTCTGTCAGCACACACAGGACATCCGTGGCTGTCCGTGTGTGTCCATCAACACACAGGACGTCTGTGGCTGTCCATCAGTACATATATCATCACGCTGGTCCTTGGACTCAGCACGCTGGCCCTTCTCGTGGACCGCTTGGGTGATTTTGGCCCACGTGGGCCGTCTGTTCAGTACACACAGGACGTCCGTGGCTGTCCGTTAGCACACATAGGACGTCTGTGGCTGTCTCTGTGTGTCTGTGTGTGTCCGTGTGTGTCCGTCAGCACACACAGGACGTCCGTGACTGTCCATCACTACACATATCAGCACGCTGGTCCTTCCCGTGGACTGTTCAGCTGATTTTGGCCCATGTGGGCTGTCTGCTCAGTACACACAGGACGTCTGTGGGTGTCCGTCAGCACACACAGGACGTCCGTGTGTGTCCGTCAGCACACACAGGACGTCCGTGTGTGTCCGTCACCAACACAGAACGTCCGTGGGTGTCCGTCAGCACACACAGGACGTCTGTGTGTGTCCGTCATCACACACAGGACGTCCGTGGCTGTCTGTGTGTTTCCGTGTGTGTCCGTCAGCACACACATGACGTCTGTGGCTGTCCATCAGTACACATATCAGCACGTTGGTCCTTGGACTCAGCACGCTGACCCTTCCCGTGAACGTCCAGCGGAATATTATTTCGAAGACATTGGAAAAACATGGCGAGAATTAAGCATGACGTGAAGCAAGCACGACAGGAAGCAAGCACGATGGGATCGAAGCTCGACAGGAAAACCTGAAATTGGACGAAAACCCTAATTTCAGTATTATGGAAGTTTTCGATGAAGCCGAAGGATCAGGAAATATTTACCACCAAGGTCAGAGTTTAGATTGGAGTTTATTAAAAATATTTAGCTCATTAGAACGGGAGCGGAAAAATATTCGGGATTGATCGCGGGACGAAAATATGCCGGAAGAGTCAAAAATCGTGTAAACCGACCAAGAAGCGCGAGGTGTCTCTATGCATATGGCCAGGATTCTGTCTATCACATCAGTAGCTGAGTGTCAACACAAGGAGGAGGTGTAGACGTGCATGGAAGCAGTCCATGCAGCCTGACACATAGAAGCACGAGGTGGAGCGGCCAAGCACGAGATGTCGCGACACATGCGGCCAGCCATGTGTGTGATGCTGTGGCGCTTTGTATGAATTCCAGTCATGCAGCCTGACATCTGGGAGGAGTGGTGGCGCCCTGCATGATTCCTGGCCATGCTGAAGGACATGTGGAGCACGAGGTGTCGCCGTGCATGCGTCCGGAGCCATGCAGAGTGCACACGGGCGGCCACCTATCTGAATCTGATTGGCTGCTGTATTCTATAAATAGGCCACGACCCCAGCTCATTTGAGGACATCCAGACCTGTCCAAAGCCAGTGAAAAACGTTAGAGAAAAGTAGAAAAAGAAAGCAACTGATTCTGAGCTAATTCGAGAGTTTTAGAGAGTTTTTGAGGTCAGTTCTCTACTGATTTCGAGTCAGCGCCTAGGCAAGGTTCTATCCAACTGAAGATCAATCAAGTGAAGATCAGTTCAGATGGGAAGCAAGTCAACGTGGCTAGAGAGGGAGAGAGAAACAAAATGGCCGACTTAGAGTCTAGTCGATTCTCACCGAGAAGGCCAGTTCCGTCCAATCGGCGATTCTATACGATAGTGATGCGGAAGCTCTGTCCAAATGAATTCGTCCAGGCCACCCAGTTCCTTTGATGATCAAGTGGAGGTGATTTCCAGATATAGTTCAGTTCCACTTTTTCAGATCAGTCGAAGTTCTGCTCGATACTCCACTGGGAAGTCCGAAGAACTGTCAAGAAGCTAAAGGAGGTTCTGTCCGAGTCCAGATCAGTCCGTCCAGACCTGTCAGTGTCTACATTATCAAGACAAGGTTCTGTCCAAGTCGAGATCAGTCCAGTCCAGTCCAGTCAAGTCGTCAATTGGGTTTTGGCCAAGTCTTCTCTGATCAACCAGCTGCTTATTGGCAAAGAACACTGTGAGTTACGATCAATTGATTGCTGACTTGTTTTCATGCAAGTTCCCATTACTTGGAAGTTGGATAATGGAAGGGGGCCGGGTCTAATTGAGTAACGGTTTGATTAGTTAATAGTTGAGGTTTGGTTGATTAAGTTGATAGCAAGCTTAGTTGGTTGAGAACCGTAGTAGCATGCTAATGGTTAGGTTGATTGGTTAGTTAGCGAATGCTGAATGCTTAGATGATATCACTAAGTTGTGGATAGTTACGTATTCTGGAATTAGTCATTATATTGGATTCTAGAATGTGTTTGATTGAGGTTGTGATTACTACTTGAAACCTTGTGTTATTTTACGGGGTTTAGTATTAGTCATGTATTGGCCATATAGCATTTGTGTAACCCACAATGCTAGGCATGTTTGAGGTGGATTAGTGTTTCCTCGACCTCGTACCCAGTGGGTTTAAGGAAACCCCTTATTCGCTGGATCGAGAACACTCAGAGAGACGGGGTCATGGCCTATGGCTGAGTGGTTGCACGACGGGGTAGAGACTGGCAGTGACCCGACTGTACTGGGGATGTCTCGTGGTGACTCGACCGTACTGTGGGCCACGATCGTCGTGTGACAACCAGCAGTGGCCCGACTGTACTGGGGCTGTCGCACAGTGACCCGACTGTACTTTGGGCCGCGTTCGGTTGAAAGTTCCTTCTTCTGGCCTTTGTGGTAGGGAGATAGGATATTGCCGAGGATAGAGGAGGAACACTAAGTCTTAAAAGGGCCCTAGTTAT
>NW_026015890.1:20000-92500 GCF_020379485.1 Brassica napus | reverse complement strand
ATAGACAAAACACTTTTTTCAGTCTGTTACCAGTAGACATTGGTTGTGTTCCGGGAGTATTTTTAATGAAAAAAAAAAATACTTCAAATTTGAATCTGATTTTTTGCATGCTTCATAAGAATTGTTAAAGCTATTTTCTGGTAAATTTTTATGATTTTCTTTTGCTTCTAACCATGTCTTTTGCATGCTACAAAGTTTGGGGTTTCGTGGTCTAAACGGTTGTCTACAGCAACTTTTAATCAACACTTGACATCATAAACTCCTTGTTGACATATTTTTGTTGTTTCCTTTCAGAAAACTTTCTTCAAAAATATTAATTTTTGAATTTTTTGGCTTTTTGGTTGATTTTGGCTGTCCGTGGGTGATTTTGGCCCACGTGGGATGTCTGTTCAGTACACACAGGACGTCCGTGTGTGTCCGTCAGCACACACATGACGTCCGTGGCTGTCCGTGTGTTTCCGTGTGTGTCCGTCAGAACACACAGAACGTCCGTCAGCACACACAGAACGTCTGTGGCTGTCAATCAGTACATATATCAGCACGCTGGTCCTTGGACTCAGTACGCTGGCCCTTCCCGTGGACTGTTTAGGTGATTTTGGCCCACGTGGGCTGTCTGTTCAGTACACACAGGACGTCCGTGGGTGTCCACCAGCACACACAGGACGTCCGTGGCTGTCCATGGCTGTCCGTCATCACACACAGGATGTCTGTGGCTGTCCGTGTGTGTTCGTGTGTGTCCGTAAGCACACACAGGACATCCGTGGCTGTACATCAGTACACATATCAGCATGCTGGTCCTTGGACTCAGCCCGCTGGCCCTTCCCGTGGACTGTTCCGGTGATTTTGGCCCACGTGGGCTCTCTGTTGTTCCCTGGACCCAGCACCATGGGCCTTCCTGTCATGTCCCCGATCCTAGATAGGATCGCCCGGACGGGCCGTGGTGGGGGGAGACGCACCAGTCAGGTCATTGGACCTTGATTACAAGCGTATCATGGCCCTGAATGAAGGTTAAGGGCATCAGTCAGCTGAGACTTAACAAGGATATGATGGAAACAAGAGTTAAGGAGTTGAGTGAGTGTTTAGGCAGCTGGACGAGTGTTGGTTTGAGTTCAATCAGCTCGGTTTAGCTGGTATTCAGTTCACCATGATATGTTCAGCTCACAGGAGCTGGTGGACTAGCTCACTCAGCTGGGAACAGCTGGAGGTCAGCTCAATCCAGTGGGACGGTGCATTCTGGTTTGGATAAGTGTGGACGAGTCCGGGACGGTTACTGGGCGAGCCGATGGTCCGGGTGCAGGACGGTTCGACCAAATTGGTCTTAGGCTCGGGACAGGGAGTGAGCAAGCTTCCAGAGTGTTAGCTGAGGCTCAGTGATCGATTTGTCAAAGGAAGAAAAGGGGAGAAACCGCCAATGGGTGGTTATGGGACGGTTATGGGACGGTTTTGGGAAGAAGGGATGTGATTTTTGGTAACTGTTCACCCAGGCGGTTGGGGACAGTTTAAGTCGTCCTCTCTCTCTCATTTCAGCCATTCTGGTCATTTTTACTCACTTTCACACAGAGAGAAACACAGAGAAAATTCAAGAGAGAAAGAGAGACACAAACCTTGGATTGGCCGTTTTGATCCAAGAGATTGTTCTTGAGTGTTCCTGGTGTGTTTGGGCGTGTGATTAAGAGGATGGATTTGAGGCAGAAAGACAAGGAGAAGGCAAAGGAGAAAGATAAGGAAGTCGCCCCTGGAGACCGAACTCCTAAGGTGAGAGGTGTGGCCAAGAGTAACCGGACAAAGCCGCGGATGATGGCCGTGTGAGTCTGGCCGGTTTGGATCGATTGGCCACTCCTTACTCTGACTTCTTCTACTCTGTTTCTTCATATATGTTGTGCTATGGATTGTTTTATGATATTACAGGGAAGGATCCATCGATCTTAAGGCCTTGGCCTGATCAAATCCCCATGAAAGTCCCTTGTTCTTGTGTGGGCTGTTCATGGCTGAGATCACTATGATCTGAGCCGGTTCTTTTGAATCTGATTATGGGAATATTTTTCTTCTGAATTGTCATGAGTTTTCATGAATTTTATTTGGTATTCGGATCTCTTTTTAAAGGAGTCAGACTTGACATTTTTGATGATTGTTCTTGACTAGATTGGATCCGACCATGCAATGTGAATTGATTCGTGTTTTGTAATCTAACCTTGTGATTGTGTGTTTGTTTGTGTTGGATCCAGGACCAGAAATAGACCGTGGTAAGGGAAAAGCACCATGATCACCGCGGCCATGGGAAGATGTGTGGTGATTGGGTTGATTCTGAAAATTGTGTAATTATTGTAGCCTATTGTGCAACTTGTGAACTTATGCGATTCTTGTGTGTGATCTTTCTATTAGGATGATGAATGATGTATGAACCTTGGTTATTATCTATGAAATATCTATTTGCCCTAGTTGATGCTGGATTGTTTAAGTGTGAATGTTGGAACCTCAAAACTCTGAAAAAGACTTAGAATTATTTAACACTTGAACATGAATATGAAATATGGAACTGGTTGCATTGTTTGGTGAGGCCGCGGTCTGGTTGGATTGGGGAATCCAGGATCGGGTCTTACACTTCCCGTGCACTGTTTGGGTGATTTTGGCCCACGTGGGCTGTCTGTTCAGTACACACAGGATGACCGTGGGTGTCCGCCAGCACACACAGGACGTCCATGGCTGTCTGTGGCTGTCCATCAGCACACAAAGGACGTCAGTGGCTGTCCGTGTGTGTCCGTGTGTGTCCGCCAGCACACACCGGATGTCCGTGGCTGTCCATCAGCACACATAGGACGTATGTGTGTGTTTGTCAGCACACACAGGACGTTTGTGTGTGTTCGTGTGTGTCCGTCAGCACACAACATGACGTCCGTGGCTGTCCATCAGTACACATATCAGCACGCTGGTCCTTGGACTCAGCACGCTGGCCCTTCCCGTGGACTGTTTGGGTGATTTTGGCCCACGTGGGCTGTCTGTTCAGTACACACAGGACGTCCGTGGGTGTCAACCAGCACACACAGAACGTCTGTGGCTGTCCGTGCGTGTTCGTGTGTGTCCATCAGCACACACATGACGTCCGTGGCTGTCCATCAGTACACATATCAGCACACTGGTCCTTGGACTCAGCACGCTGGTCCATGGATTCAGCACGCTGGCCCTTCCTGTGGACTGTTTGGGTGATTTTGGCCCACGTGGGCTATCTGTTCAGTACACACAGGATGTCCGTGGGTGTCCGTCAGCACACACAGGACGTCCGTGGCTGTCCGTGTGTGTCTGTGTGTGTCCGTCAGCACACACAGGACGTCCGTGGCTGTCCATCAGTACACATATAAGCACGTTGGTCCTTGGACTCAGCACGCTGACCCTTCCCATGGACTGTTCGGGTGATTTTGGCCCACGTGGGCTATCTGTTTAGTACACACAGGACGTCCGTGGGTGTCCGTCAGCATACACAGGACGTCCGAGTGTGTCCGTCAGCACACACAGGATGTCCCTGGCTGTCCGTGTGTGTCCGTCAGCACACACAGGACGTCCGTGGCTGACCATCAGTACACATATCAGCACGTTGGTCCTTGGACTCAGCACGCTGACCCTTCCTGTGTACTGTTTGTGTAAGACCCGATCCTGGATTCCCCAATCCAACCAGACCGCGGCCTCACCAAACAATGCAACCAGTTTCATTTACATATTCAAGTTCGAGTGTTAAATAATTCTAAGTCTTTTTCAGAGTTTTGAGGTTCCAACATTCACACTTAAACAATCCAACATCGACTAGCGCAAATAGATATTTCATAGATAATAACCAAGGTTCATACATCATTCATCATCCTAATAAGTAGATCACACACTAGAATCGCATAAGTTCACAAGTTGCACAATAGGCTACAATAATTACACAATTTTCAGAATCAACCCAATCACCACACATCTTCCCATGGCCGCGGTCCTCATGGTGCTTTTCCCTTACCACGGTCCATTTCTGGTCCTGGATCCAACACAAACAAACACACAATCACAAGGTTAGATTTCAAAACAAGAATCAGTTCACATTGCATGGTCGGATCCAATCTAGTCAAGAACAATCATCAAAAATGTCAAATCTGACCCCTTTAAAAAGAGATCCAAATACCAAATAAAATTCATGATAAATCATGACAACTCAGAAGAAAAATATTCTCATAATCAGATTCAAAAGAACCGGCTCAGATCATAGTGATCTCGGCCATGAACAGCCCACACAAGAACAAGGGGCTTTCATGGAAATTTGATCAGGCCAAGGCCTTAAGATCGATAGATCCTTCCCTGTAATATCATAAAACAATCCATAGTACAGTATATATGAAGAAAAAAGAGTAGAAGAAGTCAGAGTAAGGAGTGGCCAATCGATCCAAACCGGCCAGACTCACACGGCCATCATCTGCGGCCTTGTCCGGTTACTCTTGGCCACACCTCTCACCTTAGGAGTTCGGTCTCCAGGGGCGACTTCCTTCTCTCTCTCCTTTGCCTTCTCCTTGTCTTTCTGCCTCAAATCCATCCTCTTGATCACACGCCCAAACACACCAGGAACACTCAAGAACAATCTCTTGGATCAAATCGGCCAATCCAAGGTTTGTGTCTCTCTTTCTCTCTTGAATTATCTCTGTGTTTCTCTCTGTCTGAAAGTTAGAAAAAATCGACCAGAATGGCAGAAATGAGAGAGAGAGGACGACTTAAACTGTCCCCAACCGCCTGGGCGAACAGTTACCAAAAATCACATCCCTTCTTCCCAAAACCGACCCATTGGCGGTTTCTCCCCTTTTCTTCCTTTGACATATCGATCACTGAGCCTCAGCTCACACTCTGGAAGCTTGCTCACTCCCTGTCCCAAGCCTAAGACCAATTTGGTCGAACCGTCCTGCACCCGGACCATCGGCTCGCCGAGTAACCGTCCCGGACTCGTCCACACTGATCCGAACCAGAACGCACCGTTCACCGGATTGAGCAGACCTTCAGCTGTTCCCAGCTGAGTGAGCTAATCCACCAGCTCCTGTGAGCTGAACAGATCATGGTGAACTGAATACCAGCTGAACCGAGCTGATTGAATTCAAACCAACACTCGTCCAGCTGCCGAAACACTCACTCAACTCCTTTACCCTTGTTTCCATCGTATCCTGGTTAAGTCTCAGCTGACTGATGCCCTTAACCTTCATTCAGGGCCATGATACGCTTTTCTGAAGGTCTAATGACCTGACGGGTGCGTCTCCCCGCACCATGGCCCGTCCGGGCGATCCTATCTAGGTTCGGGGACATGACAAGTCTCCCCCACTAACTTGGGATTCGTCCTCGAATCCATGTTAAGTGTTTCCTCAGGAAGAAATTGTCTGTACCAATCCAGATACATAGCTTTCATTTTTGCTTCTGTTTCCCAAGTGATGAGGTCTTTACCATTGTAATCCCACACCACTTTGATCATGGGAACTGTCTTCTTTCTCATAGCTTTCTCTGACCGATCCACAATCCGAACCGGCAAGGTTTCCAAAGCCAGGTCCTTACCAAGGTCAGCAGGAATCTCGGGCAAGACAATGTCTTGTTCAGACAAGCATTTCCGGAGTTGGGATACATGGAACACATTGTGGTATGCATCTTGAGATATTGTCTCAATGATCCTGAATGGACCCAAGTACCTAGGATCCAGTTTCTTTCTTCCAGAAACCCTGGTCCTACCCTTAAAGGTAATCATCTTGAGATACACCAGGTCATTGACCTCAAACTCAAGATGTTTCCTACGCTTGTCTGCATAGCTCTTTTGGCGGTCCTGCGCCTCTTTCATCTTCTCTTTGACCATCCTGATCTTCTCAGTGGTCTGTTCTACAATCTCAGGACCCAACATGCTACGCTCCCCCACTTGGGTCCAGCATAGGGGTGTCCTGCATGGCCTACTATACAAAGCCTCATATGGCGACATAACAATGCTTGTATGGAAGCTGTTGTTGTAAGCAAACTCCACTAACAGTAAGTGTTTTTCCCAAGACTCTCCCCAGTCTAACACACACACGCCCTGAGCATATCCTCCAAGGTTTGGATTGTCCTTTCAGACTGCCCATCCGTCTGAGGATGAGAAGATGTGCTCATATTCACTATGGTTTCCAAGGCCTTTTGGAAAGCCTGCCAGAAATAAGATGTAAATCTTGGATCCCTGTCCGAGACAATGCTTGCTGGAACACCATGCAACCTCACTATCTCGTCTAGGTACACTTGCACAATCCTGTCGACCCCATCCCCTTTCTTGAAAGGCAGGAAATAAGCCGACTTGGTCAGCCGATCAACCACAACCCATACTGCATCTTTCTTATTCCTGGTCGTGGGAAACCCAGTCACAAAATCCATTGTGATGTGATCCCATTTCCATTCTGGTATGGGTAGGTTCTGAAGTAGACAACTGGGAACCTGATGTTCTGCCTTCACCAGTTGACAAGTGGGACACTTAGCCACCCACTCTGCAACATCAGATTTTATCCTCACCCAATGGTAGTACCTTTTCAGATCCCTATACATCTTGTTCAGTCCAGGATGAACTGAAAACTTAGACTTATGAGCCTGTCCCATAATCTCTTCTTTGAGTTCCTTATCATTAGGAACACTGACCCTCCCATTGACCAAGATGGTACCATTGTCAGTTGTCTGGTACCCGGTCTTGTCATTGGCGGCTACCTTCTTTAGATTCATCCAGGCCCTGTGCTTCCCTGATCCTGGTCAGGAGATGGGCCTGGTTCACTGCCTCCAACCCCAATGGCTCATCTGAACCAACCAAGGTGTTGAGGTTCAAGGACCTGATCTTCCCTTCCAGTTCATCCGCCTCCCTCTCAGATGACACTTCAGCCCTTCTGCGGCTCATAGCATCAGCCACTAGGTTAGCTTTCCCAGGATGATAAGCTATGTCCAGATCATAATCTGTAACAAACTCCATCCATCTCCTCTGCCTTAAGTTTAACTCAGGCTGAGTGAATATGTACTTCAAGCTCTAATGGTCTGTGAGTATTTGCACCCTGGCACCATAAAGATATGATCTCCATATCTTTAATGCAAATACTACTGCAGCCATCTCCAAATCATGGGTCGGATAATTACTGATATATGGTGTTTTATACATCTTGTATATATGCTTTTAAATTGGTTTTCAAGTCTTTATCGAGTCTTCCTATTCCTTTTGGAGTCATTACAGGTCTGGAGTTGCATTGGATGGGAGATGGACCAGCTGGAACAAAAGATGCAGAAAACAGTGCAATTTAGTGATTTTCACGCAGAACAGTCTTGATGACTGTTCCGAGTGAGTGTTCCAGCGGCAGAGATTTTTAAGGAAACTACAATCATTACGGGATTTGCCCTAATTATCCATATTTTCTCTCCCAGCCGCCTGTGGCTTTGATATATCATATTTTCTGTTTCTCTTTATCATTCTACGCTGTTTTGGAGACAAAGAACCAGACCTTAGAGTTGGAGACTTGAGATTATGCTACTTTGTAAAGGGAGAAGGCCATCTCTCTCGATTTAGAGAAGAACCCCCTGAACCCTATTACTTTATTTCAGTCATATTTCATGTTGCTTTATATCTCTGTCTCTGTGTTTTCTTGCTCCATGGCTGAGTAGTCAGCTTGCTTAGTCTAGGGTGTTAGGGTGTTAGATCCGTGAGCTTGACATAAATAAGTTATAAATCGATTGTCTTCATTCATTGTTGTTCTTAAGGCTTGCATCAAGTTAACCACTTAGTGCCTGATTCTAGGTTTAATCTATTCATCAAAAGTGTTATAGGTTGCTAGACATAACTTGAATGAGCATTGCATCCCTAACCAGCGAAAGTAGATGTTAGGGTGTTTTGTGAACATATCGGACTTGACCTCTATTGCTTGTTGTCGCATCTTGATCCAAACGAGAGTTTAGGTATCAAGATCGATCAGCATAGGGAGCAGTACCACGACAGTGGGCTGTTCTACTTGAGTGATCCGAGTTCTAGACTTGCTCTTAATTAAACTTGAATAATTGTTTGGCTCACACTTGTTTAACAGCCGATCAAACCACCCTAGGCTAGCATTTTTAATCATCTGAAAACTTTAATTCAATCTATTACTTGCTTGTTACGATTCCTCAACTTTAAAACCCCCATATTGTTTTAGCTTGATTCTGATCCCATAAAGATAAAGTGTAAGATTTGGTCTCTGTGGATTCGATCCTAAAGTGCTACATCGACATACCATTCGATTGTGGTAGTGTGCACATTAGGTTATTTGGTGTGCGTATACACGTAATATCAAATTTTGATACACTAAATATGAATCCTTGCTACTGCCAAGTTAACAGTTGTGATTATAGTACTTTAGATTCAATCCAGTGGACCAGTCTACACTTTACTCTTATAAATTTCAATATCAAGCTAAGAAGAAAATGGTTTTTCAATTCAATTGGTGACGCGGAAAACAAGTAAACTAGAGATTGATTCAAATTAACAAGCGGCTAGCCTAGGGTATTTCATTGGGTGTTGAGCGAGAGCCAAACAATTATTCAAGCGCGGTGCAGTGCTTTCTAGAACTCGGATCACTCAGCTGGAACGCCCCACTGTCGTGGTGGTGATCTCTTTGCTGGTCGATCCCATCATCTAACTGTCGTTGAGATGAGAAACGACTGCAAGCCTTAGAGGTCAAGTCCGATCAGTTCACTTACTACCCTAATATCTACTTTCGCTGATTAGGGATACTAAGCTCATTCAATACATGTCAAGCTATCTCCTAAGCGGTTAGCTAGGCGATGAACTTAGGATCTAACATCAAGTGATCAGATTAATGGAAGCCTTAAGAATAGTATGGATGAAGAATAATCAAGAATAGCTTATCTATGTTTAGCTCATATTTCAACACCCTAAAAACCCTAGGCGAGCTAGATCACTACTCAATCATGATGCAAGCAGTCAAACACATAGATACTGAATGAAATTGCATAATAATAAGAGTAGTAAACAAGGGTTCAGAAGGTCTTCTCTATGAGAGAATGGATTCTTCTCCCTTACAAGTTGCAGATCGCAAAAGCTAATAGTTCTCTCGTAAAAACTAGCGTAAGAAAATAAAATAGGATAGATGGCGTCTTTATATGGAGGCGCCAATAGGTAGAAGAGAAATTAGGGCAACAAGGCCTTAATTCCCGAAAATAGAAGCTTCCTTATTTGTCGGGAACAACCTCGGGATCACTCCGTCTGCTTGTTCTGCTTGAGAACAGTCTCGGGACTGTTCGTCTTGAGTGTTCTACGCAAAATCCTCCAAAAGGATAGCTTCTCTTCAAGCACGCTCTCTTCATTCTTCTACCAACTCCAGACCTGTAAAAGATCAAAAAGGACTAGACTGACTCAGATTAAGGACTCGAATCAATACAAAAACTCCTATACAATGATGTGAAAAACACCATATATCAATTCCCCCAGACTTAGATCCTTGTTTGTCTCGAACAAGGCAAGTATCAAGAACAGGAGAAAAGTTTGAAAGTGTGGGAACTCGCTTATTCTCAGCAACCATACTCTTACCACAAATCTCTGAACCATACAAGAAGTAGATTAGAACCACACACACTTACTGGAAACCCCTGATCGCTGTTCACAGATCGGCTCCTTACTCTACATCTTGACCTGAAAAAGTGACACTTTCGAGACCAAACTCCATTTGTTCAATTAGAATTTGCGTGAGCTTCTTGTCATGGGCGCTACTCAGGGTGGACAGTCTAGGTATGGAACAGGCTTTTTAATGGTGGAGTTAAAAGTGTTTAGGGGTTACCGATTTCTTAGAGGATGCAGGATATCGCACAAAATGGCAAGAGAGAACGGATCCATTGATGTCCACGGCCTCTACTCGTTTTTTGCTCTCTCTCGAACGGTTGCTCTCTGTTCTGGAACAGTCATCAGACTGCTCTACTCGCCCACTTCTATGTTCTCCGACAATTATCCTAAACTCTTTCTTGGCTTTCCCAGTGGCTCATGTTCCCTTGAACTCGTCTCCTTCTTCATCGTCAAATGCTAAAAAAGAAAGGTGAAATTTTTTCTTTTTTTTTTTTTTTTTTTTTTTTAACACATAGCATGAAAACAGAGATGAGGTGACGAAGAAGGAGGTAGCATGTGATTTTGAGAAGGCCACTGGTGGATCCGATTCGCATCATTCTGCTATACTTGCACGATCCATTAGTCATGGAGCAGTTGGTCCCTTGATCTGCTTGTTCTCCTTTCTGATTGAATTTCTGCAGCAGTAACGAGTAAGAGGCTGCGTTGATCCTTTCCTCTCCAACCTTTTTGCACATATCTGCACATATAACACTGAAAAACAAATGCTTGAAGTTGGAATGAAAGCTAAGGTACAAGGTGGGAACTAGCTAAAGATGAGCTAGCTACTCAGGAACAGCAAGATGGATATAAAGGATAAGAAGTCCTGAGTATAGGTCTCGTTTCCCTGATCTAGTACCCATAACAAGAAGAATTAAAGTCCAGATTAGGTTCAGATATAGTGGAGTTGAGTCTACCCAGTGTAACCTGATCGGTGGAGAACTTCTGGAGTGTCGAATGAGGTAAGTCAGGGTGTTCCAGGTCCATGTGTGGGTCTTTCATCACTGCTAAGGTCACTGAATAAGAAGGTTAAAGCACGAGGTGGTTAAGAAATCATCACAAAATAAGGTCCTGATTACCACAATAAGTTTGACTGGACTGACTCGATCCTAGGGACTGACTCAATAAAAACATGGAAATCGTACAGAGTTTCTCCCCCAGACTTACTTCACACCATCCCTGGTTGTGAAAATAAATCGGAGGAGGCTAAAACACACCAAACCAAAAACAAATAGCAGGGAAATAAATAGTTCAGATGGATAAAACAAGGGAATATGAATAGTCCGTTTGGACTCAGTCTGAATCGCCGCTGCTGGAGTGGCCGGCTGTTCTCCGGTTCCTCGGAAGTCTCTCTTCCCTCGTTGAAGTTCCGGCTGGTTCTTTGCCTGGGCGCCTTGTTCCTTGCGTCGTCTGCTCAACCTGACTTCTGATGCAGCCTCCAGTGAGAGCTCTGAGGATCCTCTTCATGAGGCTGTTGTTTTTCTTCTGGGAGTCCACCATCCAACGTCTGTAGGCGTGGTCATCAGTAACATCCGTGAGGTCCTCTAGGTCGTAAGTACCATCAGCAGGTGGAGTTATGTCCTCCACATCATCCCCTGCCGCGTTCTCATCTGGGATTGGCGCTCGGGGGTCGACGCACAAGTGTTCTGCGTTTGGCAAGAACACTATGTTATCCAAGGTTGTGAAATCTGTTAACCCTGGAATAGGGAGCTTGCAGTAGAGAGTGATCCCGTCCTTGTCTGCGAACTTGTAAGTGCTTTCGTCGCGCAGGATGTGGCATGTGATCAAGTAGGCGGTGTCAATGTACTCAAGCTCAGGAACAACCGTGTAGGAATCCAGGTCGATGTTGAAGCGTTTGAAGAAGGGTGTGAGAACACTGCCGCAGCGGTCCTTCTTGTCTTCCGTTCGGACCATGGAATCCTTGCGCTCAGAGAGCATCGTGATGAGAAGGAATCCAGGGTTTGTTTTCACAGTCTGAATCGGTATGACTCTGTCTCTACGGATCTCATCCTCGAGGCCGGTGTATAGAACCTGCAGCTCTCCGTTTGTGACCTTGGAGGTGTGTTCCTTTGCGAATAGGATGTTCGAGACGATCTTGGCAATGATACGCAGAGTGGGGTTTCGGATTTGTGATTGATAATCCTTGCGAGAAGTGAACTTTCCTGTCGCAATGAGATCCCAAAAGGCGTTTGCTGGCGCGAACTTTTTGTCAACTGAGACCTCTCTTGGCGTGTCTGCGATCTCGAGTAGTTCGTTTAGATCGTGGAGAGAGATGGAGCAGAACTTGCCGTCAGCCATGAAGGAGAAGTAGCAGTTCTCGTATGTTGGCGCAGTTGGGTTCTGGTAAGTAATCTGAGCTGTTGCGAGCACTTGCCGAACCAAATCTGGGTAGAGAACTTGGGCTTGGTAGCAGAGAGGAGCGAGGCCCATGACGTCGAGCGTCTCGAACACATCAGACTCGAGACCAAGAGCAGCTAAGGTCTCCGCATGAGCAAATCGTGTGGGCAGGATCTCTGCTGCGAGAAGCCTGTTGTACCTTGCTGCGGACTCCTTGTCCCACCCCTCACAATTGTAGTCAAGGAGTAGTGGGTCATTGATGTTGTGATTATAGTACTTTATATTCAATCCTTGCTACAGCTAAACATAGATAAGCTATTCTTGATTATTCTTCATCCATACTATTCTTAAGGCTTCCATTAATCTGATCACTTGATGTTAGATCCTAAGTTCATCGCCTAGCTAACCGCTTAGGAGATAGCTTGACATGTATTGAATGAGCTTAGTATCCCTAATCAGCGAAAGTAGATATTAGGGTAGTAAGTGAACTGATCGGACTTGACCTCTAAGGCTTGCAGTCGTTTCTCATCTCAACGACAGTTAGATGATGGGATCGACCAGCAAAGAGATCACCACCACAACAGTGGGGCGTTCCAGCTGAGTGATCCGAGTTCTAGAAAGCACTGCACCGCGCTTGAATAATTGTTTGGCTCTCGCTCAACACCCAATGAAATACCCTAGGCTAGCCGCTTGTTAATTTGAATCAATCTCTAGTTTACTTGTTTTCCGCGTCACCAATTGAATTGAAAAACCATTTTCTTCTTAGCTTGATATTGAAATTTATAAGAGTAAAGTGTAGACTGGTCCTCTGGATTGAATCTAAAGTACTATAATCACAACTGTTAACTTGGCAGTAGCAAGGATTCATATAAAGACGCCATCTATCCTATTTTATTTTCTTACGCTAGTTTTTACGAGAGAACTATTAGCTTTTGCGATCTG
Organism: Brassica napus; assembly: GCF_020379485.1. Classification (NCBI taxonomy): domain Eukaryota; kingdom Viridiplantae; phylum Streptophyta; class Magnoliopsida; order Brassicales; family Brassicaceae; genus Brassica; species Brassica napus. The sequence continues at coordinate 79,587 of NW_026015890.1, read as the reverse complement.
CAACTTGTAAGGGAGAAGAATCCATTCTCTCATAGAGAAGACCTTCTGAACCCTTGTTTACTACTCTTATTATTATGCAATTTCATTCAGTATCTATGTGTTTGACTGCTTGCATCATGATTGAGTAGTGATCTAGCTCGCCTAGGGTTTTTAGGGTGCAACTGATTGTTCTGCTTTACACTTTCCTCTACACACTCTTCAATACTTGGTACCAACTTCTTGCTCGACCTTTCCAGTGGCTCCATGTTTCTTTTCTTTCTTCCCCTTCTCCATCACATTAATCTCGCTCAACATCTAAGCAAGCTGACTACTCAGCCATGGAGCAAGAAAACACAGAGACAGAGATATAAAGCAACATGAAATATGACTGAAATAAAGTAATAGGGTTCAGGGGGTTCTTCTCTAAATCGAGAGAGATGGCCTTCTCCCTTTACAAAGTAGCAGAATCTCAAGTCTCCAACTCTAAGGTCTGGTTCTTTGTCTCCAAAACAGCATAGAATGATAAAGAGAAACAGAAAATATGATATATCAAAGCCACAGGCGGCTGGGAGAGAAAATATGGATAATTAGGGCAAATCCCGTAATGATTGTAGTTTCCTTAAAAATCTCTGCCGCTGGAACACTCACTCGGAACAGTCATCAAGACTGTTCTGCGTGAAAATCACTAAATTGCACTGTTTTCTGCATCTTTTGTTCCAGCTGGTCCATCTCCCATCCAATGCAACTCCAGACCTGTAATGACTCCAAAAGGAATAGGAAGACTCGATAAAGACTTGAAAACCAATTTAAAAGCATATATACAAGATGTATAAAACACCATATATCAATTCCCCCAGACTTAGATCCTTGTTTGTCCTCAAACAATGTCAAGTATCAAGAACAGGGAGAAAGGTTTGAAAGTGTGGGAACTCTCCTATTCTCAGCAACCAAAAATCGGCTCCATACTCTTCATCTCAAACCTGAAAAAGCAACACTATCGAGACAGAACTCCCTACATTCATTTAAGAGTAGCGTGAGCTTCTCATCACAGGCATCATTCAGGGTAGACGGTCTAGGTGTGGAACAGGCTATTTAATGGTGGAGTTAAGAGTGTTTAGGGGCTACCATTTCATTGAAGAGGATGCAGGATATCACACAAAATGGCAAGAGAGGATAGATCCATTGATGTCCACAGCCTCTACTCGTTTTTGCTCTATCTGGTGCGATTGTTCTGATGACGGAACAGGCAACTGATTGTTCTGCTTTCCACTTTCCTCTACACACTCTTCAATACTTGGTACCAACTTCTTGCTCGACCTTTCCAGTGGCTCCATGTTTCTTTTCTTTCTTCCCCTTCTCCATCACATTAATCTCGTTTTTTTTTTTTTTTTTTTTTTTTTTTGATGATTGATATGGTGATGTGACGAAGAAGGAGGTAATACATGATCGTTCTGAGTGCCGCTGGTGGTTCTGATTTCGCGACCATTCTGGTTCTCCACCCCTGCTCTTGCACAGTTCATTGGTTATGGAGCGGTTGCTCCCTTAATCTGCTTGTTCTCCTTTCTGACATAATTTCTGCAGCAGTAACGAGTAGGAGGCTGCGTTGATCCTTTCCTCTCCGACCTTTTTGCACATATCTGCACATATGACACTGAAAAACAAATGCATGAAGGTGGAATAAAGGCTAAGGTGCAGGGTGGGAACTAGCTAAAGATGAGCTAGCCACTCAGGATCAGCAAGATGGATAAAAAGGATAAGAAGTCCTGAGTGTGTTCTCGTTTCCCTGATCTAATGCCCATAACAAGAAGAATTTCAGTCAAGATTAGGTTCAAGTAAGGTGAAGTTAAGTCTACCCAGTGTAACCTGATCGGCTGAGAACTTCTGGAGAATCAAGTGAGATATGTCAGGGTGTTCCAGGTCCACATGTGTGTCTTTCGCCACTGCTAAGGTCACTGAATAAGATAACTAAAGCACGAGGTGGTCAGTGATCAACACAGAATAAGGTCCTAATTCCCACAAAGTTTTGACTGACTCAATAAAAACTGACTCAAATTGACCCAAAAGAAAAACAAAAGAAAGAAACGAGTTAGTAAACGACGAAAACCCTCCCTCAGACTTACTTCACAACGTCCCTGGTGTGAAAATAAATCAGAGAGAAGGAAAAAACAAGAATAAATATTTTTTTTTTTTTTGGGTCGAGATACTTACCTGAGTGGAGCAGGCGCTCCATGAAAATTCTGGGTGTTCTATCGTCAGATGATCGCCTGGAACAACCGCTCTTTTCAGGGGGTAGGTTGTTCCGTTTCTGCAACCCAGAATTTTTGAAGTATCTCGAATTTTTTTTTTTTTTTTTGCTTTTTGACCTGAAACTCAATAAACTAAAACGAAAAATAAGTAAAAAAACAAACCAAGTTATATTTACACTTACCAGTGGGTTGCCTCCCACCAAGCGCTTGGTTTAAGTCTCTAGCTTGACTTGGTGACTGGGATCAGTCGGGTTGAGCAGGAGGGCCTGTTCGAAAACAAGCTCCACAATCAGACATGTTCAGCTTCAAAACCCTGCTCAACAACCCTTTCACAGCAGCTTCCCCTTTCTCTTTCAGCTCATGTGTGAGAATAGCTCTGACTTTAGAGAACGGTTTAGAGGTACCCTTGCACTTTACCTCATACTCAATGGAGTTCTCATCACACTTGAGAGGTATCAAAGTCACTGTAGGATCTCCTTTGACCCTTTTCTTCTGGACTTTCTGTTTCACCCTTGAATTCCCTCTGAATTTAGTAGGATCAGTGCTAGGATCTTCATCAAAGAACAGTCTGCTCTCACCCTTATCACCATGCTCCTTCTCTGGAACAACCTTCAGCTTTTCTACATCAAACACTGAGATGCGAGAGGCGTGTGATGAGGAAGATCTGGTGGGTACAGCCTTGTAGAAAACTTTCTTGTTGATGTTGGAGAAGCAGACTCTCTTGTTGGGCATATCGATGGTTGCTCCAACAGTAGCCATGAATGTCCTTCCAAATATCAAAGGCATCTCATGATCTTTGTTCATCTCAACAACCTGAAACTCAGCAGGAACAATGCATTCCCCTACTTGAACATGAAGGCTGCGGATGGTTCCATATGGGACTGCTCTGGAAGAGTTTGCAAAGGTCAGGGTCAGCTGAGAACGCTCAACATCAGCAATACCCAAATCGTCTACAATAGCCTTTGAGATGAGATTCACACAAGAACCAGAGTCACAAAGAGCGTCTTTGAAGGTTGTTCCTGCGATGGAACATGGGAAAACAAACTTTCCAGGATCATCAACCTTAGGCAATACCTTCAGTGCTGGCGTAGACAGTGCTCTGGTATAGAGGACCTTGATCTCCTCTTGAGTCTCTCTACAGTTTTTAAAGAACTGGAGCAATGGACGAATCTGCAGAGCATCTTCGAATGCAAGTTCTTTAGGAAGCCTTCTCACCATCTTGTTAAAACCTATCAGCTGCTCTTCACTAATGGGATCCATCAGATGTCTAGGTGGAATTGGATAGGGAACCTTGGGAACATAGACTCGAGATGGTGGAGTCTCAGCAGGTTCGCTAGGAGCAGTCACTCCAGAGCTAGCAGACTGCTCTGCTCTCTCTTCTGCGCCTGGAGCAGTCTCAGCGAACGGCTGCTCTATTGCATTACAGTGCTCAGTCCTAGGATTTTTATCAGTTCTTCCAGGGAGCGTCTCTTGTTGCCTCTTGACACTCTCAGCTGTTTGAGCAAGCTGAACATCGATCTTTCTCATATGGATCGCAAGATTGTCATACTTGTTATTCAGCTCAGTGAACATGTTGCCCATCCTGGTGTCATTTCTGTGGTTACCTGATTCAACACCTTGGCCTGAACCTGCTGACCCTGCAACAGTTGTTGCATCATCATACCCAGACCCTTCAGCTCATCTGGTTGACTGTTCTCGGTAGCTGGAACAGCATGCGGATTGCTCTGCGGTTGTCGTTGGTTCTGGTTCTGAATATGCCCGGCCGTAGGTTGCTCCATGCTGAAGACGTGCCCTTGGTTGTTTTTCAGTAGCTGATCAACCTTGGCAGTCAGCTCATCTATTTTCTGGGCGTCAGAACTGTTTCCTTTCTTGGAGCAATCACTCTCCTCTTTCTTATTAGCTGAGCTAGCAGCCATGTTCTCAATCAGCTTAAACGCTCCAGCAGTGGTTTGAGTCATGAAGTCTCCATTGCTCGCAGAGTTTAGAGCACCTTGGTATTTCCAGTCCACTCCATCATAGAAAATGTCCAGGATATAATCATCATCAAACCCATGGTGAGGACATTCTCTGCGATAGTCATTGAAGCGCTCCCATGCGTCGCAGAAAAGCTCATCAGTGAGCTGTCTGAAGGAGGTGATCTTGTTCCTCAATGCAGCTGTTCTCGCCTTAGAGTAGAAATGGCTGAGGAACGCTGATCGGACCTGTTCCCATGAAGTGAGAGAGCCGGTAGGGAGAGAGTTCAACCACCGTGCAGCTTTTCCATCAAGAGAGAATGGGAATAACATGCACGTGATGTAGTCTGGTGGAACACCATTCACGCGAGTGAAACTGCAGACTTTTTCGAAGCTCTCAATATGCTCCATTGGAATTTCTGTAGAGAGACCAGAGAACACCTTTCTCTGTACAAGACCGATCAAAGCAGGCTTGATCTCGAAGTCCTGCCTGGTGCAGAGTGGAGGAACAATGGCAGAGCGCGTAGTAGGGATGTTACGGGGGAGGTTTCTCTGCCCGATTGGAACAGTCTGCGCCTGTTGTTCCTGCTGCGCGAGAGCAGCCTGTTCAGCAGCATCCTGCTGAGCTTGGATGGTCTGCTGCATTTGTTGCATCTGCTGCTGCATGAGTGCCATAGCCGCAGCGAGATCATCCTGATTGGTGTGATCACCCATAGTGGTGTCAGTTTGCCTTGGCTGTTGACGATTTGTTCTTTCTAACCTTGCTAGCTCCTGGTTGGTAAATGTAACTAACTCTCCTTGTGCGTTTCTCCGAGTATGTCTACTGGTCATGCACCTGGAACATTAGCTGCAACAAAAAGGATAAGGCAAGTTAGAGGTCTTAGACTAAATAAATAACCGAAAAATAAAGGTAAAAAAATGGTCCCCGGCAACGGCGCCAATTTGATATTACGTGTATACGCACACCAAATAACCTAAAGTGCTACATCGACATACCATTCGATTGTGGTAGTGTGCACATTAGGTTATTTGGTGTGCGTATACACGTAATATCAATTACCCTCATGCTTCCTTAGCTGTCGGGAAGCATAGGCTATCACCCTTCCCATGTTGTGTCAAAACACAACCAAGACCGGTTATGGATGCATCCGTATACAGCACATAAGGCTGATCAGCCTCAGGCAACACCAGGACAGGTGCATTAGTCAACATGTTCTTGAGTGCTGCAAAACTTTTCGCACACTCCTCAGACCATGTGAACCTCACGTCCTTGCCTGTCAGTTTAGTCATAGGTTGAGCTATGCTCGAGAACCCCTTGACATATTTCCTGTAATAACCAGCCAACCTTAAGAAGCTTCTAACTTTCGTAGCATTCTTTGGCTGTGGCCATTCCTGGATACATTTGATCTTATCTTGATCCACTGAGACTCCTTTATCAGACACCACATGTCGAAGGAACCCAATGCTTTTCTGCCAGAAACTACACTTGCTTAGCTTAGCAAAGAGCTTCTGTTCTCTCAGGCGGTCCAACACCGCCCTAAGGTGTCTTTCATGGTCCTCCTTTGTCTTGGAATACACGAGTATATCATCAATGAAGATGATCACAAACTCGTCCAAGTATTCCCTGAAGATGCCGTTCATCATCTTCATGAATGCAGCAGGTGCATTGGTCAGTCCGAACGGCATAACCACAAACTCATAGTGGCCATACCTAGTTAGGAACGCTGTCTTCCTCACATCATCTGGTGCAATGGGGATCTGATGATATCCAGAGGCCAGGTCAATCTTAGAAAACCACTTGGCTCCACGGAGTTGATCCAACAACTCATCAATCCTGGGTAAAGGGTACTTGTTCTTCACAGTCACCCTGTTCAAACCCCTATAATCAATGCACAACCTAAAGCTACCATCCTTTTTCTTAACAAATAGGACTGGTGCTCCCCAAGGTGATATACTAGGGCGTATGAACCCCTTCTCAAGCAACTCCTCAAGTTGCTTCTTCAGCTCTGCCATCTCAGCTGGTGCCATTCTATATGGACTTTTTGATAATGGGGCCGTTCCAGGTTCCAATTCAATGATGAATGGGTCAGCCCTATCAGGGGGAATGCCCTGTAGTGCCCCAAACACATCCTGAAATTCCCGAACCAACGGTATACCCTCTGGGTCACAAGCCCCTACAACCTCATCAGTTTAAATGGTAGCCAAAAAGGCCTCACAACCATTTCCAAGCATCCGTTCTACTTGGACTGCTGAAACCACCAAACTACAAGAGGTTGGATTGATTCCTTGGTACTTAATCGGCGGTCCAAACTCGTTCTCAAGTTGCACCCTTCCCCGGTGACAATGTAGAGTTGCCCGATACTTTCCCAACCAGTCCATGCCCAAGATCACTTCATGATGCTTGAGGGGGACAACAATCAGATCTATAGGCATCGGCCTATCCAAGATCACCATAGGGATGTCCTTAACCAGACCGAGTGAGTTCATAACTTGCCCTCCGGCCGCACACACTCGTTTAGGACCATCCCATGTTCCATACTGGAACAAACCTTTTCCTATCATACTTGGACTCACAAAACTATGTGTAGCTCCAGTATCAAATAATGTGTGTGTTTCCACACCACCAATACTTAAGGTCCCTACACAAGACCCATCAAAGTATATATATCCATCCTAGGTTCCATACCATGCAATTCTACTGGAATTGTAAAAGTAGTAGTCTAGAATGTTACCAGTGATCGCATGGAAAGGCTGAGTCCCATCCACATCCTTGGATAGCTCATACACACGAGGTGTCGAGGTCTGGCCTTGTCCCTGGACTGGCCTGCTAGCCTCTCCACGTCCCTTACTTTGGTTGCCTTGCAACTTAGGGCAATCCCTGCGGTAGTGGCCCTTCTGGCCGCAGTGGTGACAGGTCCTGGACTCACCGAACGGGGTTGGACAATCCTTGGCTGAGTGATCCATCTTACTACATCGAGTACAGGCACCCATGGCCTTCCAGCACTCTCCACCGTGGTATCGACCACACTTAGGGCACTCTCACCTACCACTTGAGGTTTTACCCTCCTCGGTCGAGTCCCTTTTCCTCAACTTGTCACCTCTCTGACCCGAGGATACCACCACACTCTTCAGCTTCTGCTTACCCTCCTCGGTGAGGTTGGTCTCCAGCAAGGCCATCCTCTCAACCAACTCAGAAACCGTGTGGAACTTACAAACAGAACAGTAGGTTCGAAGTTCCACCCTTAGGCCTCGGATGAACCTTCAGACTTGAACCTTCTCATCCTCCAGTTCTCTTCCCACATACCTCCTGAGTCGGTTGAACTCTTCTTCATACTCACGAACTGTCCTCCGTCCCTGAGTCAAGTCCAGGAACTTGGACTCCAAACGATCCCACGCCTCAGCAGGAAAGTACTTATGGTTGAACTCAACCTCAAAGTCAGCAAAGTGCTCAATGGTACCATTGGTACGCTTGTCCAAAGCTAACCACCAATTATGTGCATCTCCCTCCAGGAAGTGTACTGCTATGTCCTTCTGGTAATCCTCAGGACATCGTGTGGACTTGAAGTTTTGAACCAACGTGATTCTCCACTCGTCCGCTTCCATAGGATCAACACTTCCAGCAAAGTGTTTGGTTCCCAACTTGGAGATATGCTCCAGCACCTTCAGGTAGTCCATACCATGCACTAGCCTGACCGGTGGGTCTATCTCTATCACCTCAGCCACACGGCCAGCATCAACATCAGCCACTCCAGCAGCAACCCGAACCGGGGGATTAGCCTGTCCCACGGACGAGTTCACCAATGGTGTGAACGCCTGTGTCAAGGAGGCTATCTGAGCTCCCATGATCTGCATAGCCTCCACCAAGCCCCATATGGTCGGCTCAATGACCTCCTCGGCACCAGTGACCCGAACATTGTTTGCATCAACATTCTGGCCACTCCCAGCACCAACGTTGGACGACCCAGTATCGTCTCCATGGACTTGCTCTTGCTGCTCGTCCACATTAGTTTCATTAACCTCAGTAGGAAGAGTTGGACCCACTGGAAGTCCGGTTGCATTGTCCACCTCCTCCACCAGAGCCGGTAGCACTGTGGTTGGAATGGTTCCAGCTGGTAACACTCCGGTCTGTTCAGCACCATCCTGCCCCACTGCTCCAGACGCTCCAGTTGCCTCCTTTCCTTTCCGAGATTTATACCTTCTTGTACCCTTAGGAGTTACAAGCACAAACAAAAGGTTAGTCCACAACTGAACACAAAAACCTCGGTATAGAACACATAATCATTGAGCGTTGTCCTAAACAGGATCAAGCATGCTCTGATACCAACTTGTAACACCCCGATCCGGCCGACTAGGCCGTGGTCGAAGCCTTACGTCGCTCGGTCCACTTCCTGGCCGAACCTCTTAATTTTTGCCCTTTATTTATAATTTCGCCTAACGGCGAGGGCTAACTTAAACCTTAGCTAAAGACTTCCCTAGTCATTAATAGCATAGATCCTTTCAACAGATACGCAGCGGATTATTCTCTAATTAACCATTGGTCTAAAACCAATCTAACACTTGTCTGGTCGAATCACCTTCGCCTTGGCCAGTTTACTCAACTACCAATTAGCTTAAAGGTCAATCCTAAACCCAAACCAAGCCATACGATTCTGAGGTTCCATTCCCCTAAACCATTATATCTAGATCTACATAAGTAAATGCTAGATCATACCTTTGCCACATCTATGAAGCTTATTAGCTCATCGGTCCTCCATTGACTTGAATTGCTTTTGCTTAACAGCTGGACCATGATCACTCAATGATCTTACTTAAGGTCCTTATCTTGACTCCTGCATCAAACAACTCCCCTAGGTACTTAGTCATTCAACCAACCATCCCCATAGACATAAGTAACCTTTGAGAAGTCTTCGAAAGGATAAGGATATGTATTTGGCCTATCTCGGCTCAAGCACAATCCGAAATCCTTTTGCCTTATAGGCAATAGTGCCAAGTTCATCTTCTGAACTGACAAAGCTCATGAGATCCTAAGTCAATCAACCAACCATCCTCACATGACTTGGAACTGATGAGTCATCATCTGGCCTGACCGGCCTTGGGACTTAACCCAGACAACATATATGACTTGGTCATACCAACGGATGCATTCATTAATCAGGTTAGTACCGACACCTTGAACCATCATTCAGAGGTCAGGTCGTCCATACTCAACCACAATCAGATCTTACACGGCCTTCCTTTAACAATCACACTTAGGCTCAGTATCAATTGTCTACGACACATAGTACTACCCACACATTTCGACATGACACTTAGCCAGTCTCCAAGCTATCAACACCAAGGTTGATATCTAGAAGCATCACATCAATACTCTTACTCCAGCAACGTGAATATCCATACTAGTGTTCGGCCATCGAACCATCGTTATGAAACATGATCCGACCACTACACTTGATAAGCCATCATCCACTTAGCATGTACTGATATAACCGGCCTTCCATTGCCTTCATGTGGGTCTACGCCCTACATAAGGCATATGGCGCCTATCCTACTCACCAACCCAAAGTTGATTGTAAGATATCCCACTTAGCCTTTGCGGCTAGAACCATCCAACCATAGCTGGGTCGTCCATAGTCTCGTCTAACCGTTTGGTTAAGATCAAGGTGCGATCGGCCAGTTATAAGTCTGGCCCAAAGGCTCACGGACCTTCTTACCTGATCCGACCCAAAGCCTGGATCCATACCACAGAGTAAGGCCCAAGACCAAACCGGATTGCCTTGCAACCAATCAGACCTTGCGACACAACACTCCGGTTAAACTAACCGTCTGTCCGTTCGACTTTGCAGCCGCGGACTGTCCACTTGGTTCGGCCTAAGCCTTGAACCAATGGTACCGTTTGGAACTCACACCTTTTGGGAACTAGTACCCTTTGGACACACGTGCCTCTTGGCAACTCATGACCCTTGGCAACTCGCACCCATTCAGATGTTCCAACCATTCGACCTAACCGTCCGTATGGACTGTCTGGTTCGTGTGTGTGTCCGGCCTATGGCCAAAGGACCACGCCTTAACCTACACAAGTCATGAACCATTTTGACTGTTCAGGGTAGGGTTTCAGCCGTTCAGAACAGAACAGAACCGCCCCTATCCAATCGGATCACCTGAGGCCAGTCAGATCATGCGCGCGCCTAACTTGTCGGTTATGAACCGCGACCATATTACTCAACCAGAACCACGGTTATAACCAATCCCAACACATCAACAAGGCTATGCCAATATACAGGAGGATTAGAAGAAGAAATAGATGAAAAGAATAAGAAGAATAGGACACAATCCAAACGCCCATGGCTAGACCGGTTCGGTGGTTACCCCACTGACCCTATCTGACTGAACCACGGGGTTGGAGTCCTTCTCCAGACCTTTCTCTATGCCTTGGATATCCATAACCACACAACCTCCTCTCTCCTAAACCGTTCTCCTTGCCGGAGATACTAAACCACCACAACCGAGCCTTTTCCGACTTGGATCCTCGGTTCTCATTGGGGGACCCCTTTGTTTAGGACGTGTGTCCTTTATCTTAGACAGAATGAGACTGAATGAGAATGAAAAAATGAATTGATCTCTGGTCGTGCATCCTATATATAGGCAACCAAAGGTCATGTGCGAAGGGACACATCCCTTCGAAGCATCCTTTTAGGACAGATCTTGGCCATCGATTACAATCAACGGTACAGATCGTACCTGTTCGGAAATGGAAGGTTCAAGACCTTATAGGCACGTCCAACCCAAGCCCAGACTTGGTACCCAAGCCCACGGCCTGCCCACAAGAACCCAACGACTCATGGACCACATGGCTGGACCTAATGGCCCGCCACTGACCCGGACCCGTACCATCGGCCCGAAACCCAAACAGTCCGTCGAGCTGAGATGAGCTGACTCCCAGCTGCCTCAGATGAGTGAGCTAGTAGTCCAGCTGGTTGAGCTGACTTAACTTGGAACGAGCTAGGCTGAGCTTGACCGAGCTACGTCTAGCTGATCGAGCTTCCCGTAAGCATTGCCCAGCTTTCGTACAGCTTGTTCTAGCTGACTTCTTTCTCTTATAAGGTTAAGTCTCAGAATCCTGATGTCCTTAACCTTCTATCTTGTCCATGGAACACTTGCCTTAAGGTCCTAAGACCGGCTGGTTAGTTTCCTCAAACCATGGCCGTCCTGACGGTCCTTATCCAGGATCGCGGATGTTACAAGTATCCTAAGGACAGATTTCTATTCAAAGACTCTCTTTGATAAAAATAAACAAACTGAATAATATTTCTTAAGGATTGAAAGGTGATTTACGATGAATACTAGACAGATCTTATATAGGCTCGTGCCTTAACTTAGCTAGAAAACTAAAACAAAGAAAGAAGCAAACAATTAAGGAAAACGGATAAAACTAGCCGTTGGAAGATATCATGGATCCAAAAGCTTTCTTCAAGGGATTTGATTCTGGTTTGTATCTGGACGGTTTGAGGGTGTAGGTAAGGTTCTTGGGAACATCTTGAATGCTGAAGACTTGGCCGAAATCTTTGTAGTCTTGGCTTGAAAAGAGCTGTTGGGAATTGATGGGCAATAATTCCAAAAATAGCTCCAAAGATGGGAAGTCTGATCTTGCTTGAATCCGTGTGCTCTGGTGAGTGCTGGTGCATCTTAAGACTCTTAGGCACGTAAGGAATGCTTCCAAAACGCTGCAGCTTTAATGGTTTGGTCGTGGGTCACTTATTCTCCAAAGTGGGGATGCATCCAATTTAGGAAAGTTCCTAAACAATAAGATCCTCCTGATCATATGGGCTCTGGTGCATGGTAAGAACTCTTCTACTCCTTCTGGTTCGTTGGATATACTTCTCAGATGCTTAGAAACATCTCCTGGTCGCAATTGTTTGGTTTGACTAATATTGAACCGGTGAGACTCCAAATTAGGCAATTGCAAAACTGGATTGACCGGTTTAGGGAACTGGGCCATAACTCCATATTTCCGTGGACTTTTCTCCTCATTTTTGGCTTGTTGGAAAGATAATAGATCTATCTTGAATTCTATGCTTTGATTTGGGTCGGAACGCTTCTTGGTTGGGCTTGAAACAACTTCTAAACTCGGATGCTCGCAGATGGACGGGCTGGAGAACCTCCGGTTTGTAAAATTTATATCTTCTTGGTCCAAGATTATTTGAAGCTGATTCCAACTGTTCTTGACTCCTTGTTTAGTGTAGAATGCATGAAAATTGGTTTCATGGCAAAATTCTTCATGGTTGGTAAGATACGCCTGTTTTACTGAACACATATACTGGTTAGCCCTTTGGTTAGCTGATTGGTGTAACTGCTTGGCCTCTGGTTCAGGTACTGATTTGATGGCCCCATCACACAGGAAGTCCGTGGCTGTCCATCAGTACACATATCAGCACACTGGTCCTTGGATTCAACACGCTGACCCTTCCCGTGGACTGTTCGGTTGATTTTGGCCCACGTGGGCTGTCTGTTCAGTACACACAGGACGTCCGTGGGTGTCCGTCAGCACACACAGGACGTCCGTGTGTGTCCGTCAGCACACACAGGACGTCCGTGGCTGTCCGTATGTGTCCGTGTGTGTCCGACAGCACACACATGACGTTTGTGGCTGTCTAGCAGTACCCATATCAGCACGTTGGTCCTTGGACTCAGCACGCTGACTGTAAGACCCGATCCTGGCCGACTAGGCCGCAGTCGATGCCTCACGTCGCTCGGTCGATACCCTGACCAAACCTCTCAAAATTTTCGCCCTTTATTTAAAACATCGCCCATAGGCGAGGGCTAACTCAGATCTTAGCTCAAGACTACCATAGTCTTTCCTAGCTTAGATCAATACAACACATACACAGCGGAATAATATCATCATTCATTGGTCTATAACCAATCTAATACTTGTCCGCTCGAATCACCTCAGCTAATGGTTAGTATACTCAACTACCAGCTAGCTCCAAGGTTGATTCTGAACACGAACCAAGTCATACAAATCTGAGGTTCCGTTTCCCTAACCATTCTATCTAGATCTATGCAACATTGCTAGATTATACCTTTGCCACATCCACAGAGCTTGTTAGCTCATCGGCCCAGCTACTCTAGCTGAATGAACTCATATACCAGCTGATCGAGCTGTCACACTAGAACTGAGCTAGGACCGAGCTATGGCCAGCTGCCATATACTGCGTCCAGCTCCTTTACACAAACAAAACAACTCCCTTAGGTACTTAGTCATTCAGCAAACCATCCCCACAGACATAAGTAACCCTTGAGAAGTCTTCAAACAGCTAAGGACATGCATCTGGCCCTTATCGGCTCATGCACTGTCCCACATCCTTTTGCCTTATCAACTTATGATACCAAGTCCAGCTCATGGAATAACAACGCCCATCAGATCCTGAGTCAATCAACCAACCACCCCACATGACCCAGAACTGATGAGTCTTCACACGTACCTAACCGGCCATGGAACCATGTCCCAACGAAGCCGATCAGTCCTCCTCTTACCACTGGTGCATCCTTTGATCAATCAGATCAGACACGTTGTCCATCACCTATGGATCAGGTCATCCATCCTTGCCAAAGATCAGATTACACACGGCCTTCTTTTGATAAACACACCGGCCCCATACTTGTGGTCCATGCCACTTAGTACTGGCCTTACTCGCCTCCACAGCTTGGTGCTAGTTCCAAATGAATTGGACCTTGCACCCCACATGGTTCCTCATGTACTAGGATCCCCATGTGTCTCCTCCATGATTCGGATCATTGATTCACACCATGATCAGAACTAACACACACACCATGATCCACCATGGATCACTATCCAATGAGTGGCCTCAAACTTCCATCCCACATGGATGAGTTAGATCAACTAAGATCCGCCCCTTATCTCAGGGTCCTGGATGCTTAGTTTACTTCACAACATATGTTCTTCAAGGGGCGTGCCATAGTTGGCCTTAACCGCACCACAAGAGACAGAAACATAACCTTGAAAGTAATTATAAAATCAGTTACCTTATACATGATCAGATTAGATTAAGTGCCTTTCCTTATTATGTTCGGCCATACTACTCCAGTGCACGCCTCTATAAATCCTTATCACATACCTCCTGTATTGATAAGATCCATTCATGGGTCGCACCCCTGATCCCTTCCATGGAACTTCCATGAAACCAGTTTCTACACTGCATCCACCTTCAAGGCTATTCATGCCATTGTGAGGGAAGTCCGGCCTTCTCCCTTCTCTCCTGGGTATTTGTGTGTGTTCCCAAGATACAGGGGAAGCCTAGGACGTGTTCATCCGTGGTGAAAACCTACCACAGGGTCGTTCATAACTCCCCTTGCACTTCCATGAAACTGCCCTCCCACGCACCTCTCTCCTTAAGGCTGTCTTGGCCTTTGGGAATGAATTCCGGTCATCTACCTTCTTTCCTCACCATTTGCGTTTGTTCTCAGGCCCTGTAGGATACTTTGGGTGATAACATCACGGATCAAAACCACCAGAAAGTCGTTCATAACTTCCCCCTTGATCTCTCCCAAAACTTCCTCTTTATGACTATCACACCACCATGGGTCTTGGATTGGGAATCCGACCAACTCTCTGTCTTCTCTCTGTGTTTCTTTGTGTTTCAGAGTGTAGGAGGAAGCCCTGGCGTGCCAGAAAAGGCACGGACTTGCCTGCCTTTTATAGAAGAAGGGGCAGTTATGTTTCCAAATGTTGCACCATTTCGGTATCATTTCTGGCCATTGATTTAATCAATGGTCCAGATCATACCCATTCGCATCAGGCAGTTTCCAGACGCCCTTGGCTTGCCAATCCACTCCTGGAAAAGTACAAACAAGCCCACACGGATTGCCCAAGCTCCTGGCTCAATCCCAAGAGCCAACCTGCCCATTGGTACACCCGGGTCGCCCACATGGCCCGGCCACTGTCCAGACCCGGCCCAACAGCCCATGACTTGAACACTCAGTCCAGCTGAGTTGAGCTGATCCCCAGCTGACCCAGCTGAGTGAGCTAGACCATCCAGCTCAGGGAGCTGACCTACACTTCAGTGAGCTACATTGAGCTGCACTACACTTC
The DNA here is from genome assembly GCF_020379485.1 of Brassica napus. Classification (NCBI taxonomy): domain Eukaryota; kingdom Viridiplantae; phylum Streptophyta; class Magnoliopsida; order Brassicales; family Brassicaceae; genus Brassica; species Brassica napus. The sequence continues at coordinate 64,300 of NW_026015890.1, read as the reverse complement.
ACCTAGCTGGTCGAGCTTGCTTACTACATCGCCCAGCTGTTATACACTGTGTCCAGCTTGCTTCCTTTATTTACTTCAATTCTTCTAAGTCCCTTGGTCTATTTCCAGACCAATACTTAGTTCTCCCATGATCCATTCTGATCACCCACTTCAATCGAGCTTCACCTGGATCTCGTCCAGCTACCAGCTCGCTTGTCTAGCTCCTTTGAGCTTGCATCTGCCTTATTTTGGTTAAGTTCCAGCTACCTGATTCCCTTAACCACGTTTTGGACCATGACACACTTGTCTTTAGGTCATGTGACCTGAATGGTGCGTCTCCTCGCACTAAAGTCTGTCCGGACGATCCTATCCAGGATCGGGGACATGACAAGTCTCCCCCACTTAGGATGGATTCGTCCTCGAATCCTATGGTGTTGCCGTCTTGTCTGAAGACAAAAGATTCCAACCGAATTCTTTGCATCCAGAACTAGAGCATGCTCGATTGGTTCTTTCTAACCAATTAGTTGCATCTCCCTCCTTGTCCCTCCTCACTGATCACGTCTTGATCACCATCTACACAAGTCTCCCCCACTTGATAGAGATTTTACCCAAAATCTTATCAAGTGATCCATCAAGCACCCATACAAAGACATGACTTGTGTCACTGACCAACTCTCCAGGTTGCGTTCCTAGTAGACACCAAGTCCATGTAGAACACTTTAGTTCCATGACTAGATTAAATTCAGTCGCTAGGAACACACTGCGTACTCAAGTCTTAGAAGATTCAATAAATCTCCAAGCCACTCGATGCACCAACCAAGTCGTAGCGAACATGTTCCAATCTTTAGGTTGATCACTCTACCATGAGTCCTAACAGATTGTTTTGTTCCCTTAAGTCCTTCCGGGACAATAAGGTTTATGATTCCAGCCACCAATTACTGGATCATTCCTTAACCAGCCACAGCCTCTCCCAGCTTGGCCATATTGCGATCTTAGTCCTTACAAGACTAAACCGCCTCAACTTGACTTCTGTCAAACCGGACTTTGTCATATTTTGATCCTGGTCAATTTAGGACGTGATCATATTCCCGTCCTGGTCCACTCAGGCACTAGACCGTTACACCCCGACCATAGGTCCATCTCCGAGTAGGTCGTGTCCTGATCTTCATCCTATGACGGACTTGATCATATTGCGGTTCTTGTCCACTCCAGGACTCAACCGTCTCACCCCAACCATAGGTCAATCTCCGACTTGGTTGTGCTGCGATCCTCATCCCTCACTGGACTTGATCGATTTCAGCTTCAGCCATCTCAGCTGGTGCCATTCTATATGGACTTTTAGATAATGGGGCCGTTCCAGGTTCCAATTCAATGATGAATGGGTCAGCCCTATCAGGGGGAATGCCCTGTAGTGCCCCAAACACATCCTGAAATTCGCGAACCAACGGTATACCCTCTGGGTCACAGGCCCCTACAACCTCATCAGTGTAAATGGTAGCCAAAAAGGCCTCACAACCATTTCCAAGCATCCGTTCTACTTGGACTGCTGAAACCACCAAACTACAAGAGGTTGGCTTGATTCCTTGGTACTTAATCGGGGTCCAAACTCGTTCTCAAGTTGCACCGTTCCCCGGTGACAATCTAGAGTTGCCCGATACTTTCCCAACCAGTCCATGCCCAATATAACTTCATGATGCTTGAGGGGGACAACAATCAGATCTATAGGCATCGGCCTATCCAAGATCACCACAGGGATGTCCTTAACCAGACTGAGTGAGTTCATAACTTTCCCTCTGGCCGCACTCAATCGTTCAGGACCATCCCATTATCCATACTGGAACAAACCTTTTCCAATCATACTTAGACTCACAAAACAATGTGTAGCTCCAGTATCAAATAATGTGTTTCCACACCACCGATCATTAAGTACTTAGATGAGTAGGATCTCGGTTTGATCACACATTTGGAAAATGTCCCATACAATTCTCCAAAGCATCATACATCTGTGAACGTCCCATACCATTCACAAAAGTGTTTATAGTACTTCAATCCTCATCATACTAAGATACTTAACATCGTGTTTCCAATTCCTCTTGGAATTGATTCATTCCATTCACTCAATCTTAAGAAATCCTACCTTGACTTACACTGAGCCCAAGCTGATCCATCTGATCACAAGCCCACTCAAGTACTAGCCATGTAGCGTCTCCCTTAGACCAACATGAACACTGCATATGCTCACTTGTTTTGAACGGCCACCAAGGGATAAGATTTACCTCCAAGAGAGTGCTGCACGTTTCTTTCAACCTAAGCCACTCTCTGGTCCATGTTACTTCCCTTGCCCAGGTCATCCATGCAAAGATCTTGCATTGCATCCATCGTCCAATCCGTCTATTACTTCCAAATAACTAGAAAACTAACCTTTCTGTTTTAGGTCTTGCCCTTGGAGAGTGCATCTTGGCTAATCCGGCTCATCTTGGAACTTCCCCGTTCACAAGCATGAAACCCAAACTTACCTCAACTCTCACTTGGCTCACCACAACAAAGGTTCCAAGTCATCTCAGTTTTCAGAAATAATTTCGGTTTGGAACTCAACATATTTGAGCACTGTCCTTAACAGGATCAAGAAGGCTCTGATACCAACTTGTAAGACCCAATCCTGGCCGACTAGGCCGCGGTCGATGCCTCACGTCGCTCGATCGATACCCTGACTGAACCTCTCAAAATTTTCGCCCTTTATTTAAAACATCGCCCATAGGCGAGGGCTAACTCATATCTTAGCTCAAGACTACCATAGTCTTTCCTAGCTTAGATCAATACAACACATACGCAGCAGAATAATATCATCATCCATTGGTCTATAACCAATCTAATACTTGTCCGGTCGAATCACCTCAGCTAATGGTTAGTATACTCAACTACCAGCTAGCTCCAAGGTTGATTCTGAACACGAACCAAGTCATACAAATCTGAGGTTCCGTTTCCCTAACCATTCTATCTAGATCTATGCAACATTGCTAGATCATACCTTTGCCACATCCACGGAGCTTGTTAGCTCATCGGCCCAGCTACTCTAGCTGAATGAACTCATAGACCAGCTGATCGAGATGTCACACTCGAACTGAGCTAGGACCGAGCTATGGCCAGCTGCCATCAGATCCTGAGTCAATCAACTTATGATACCAAGTCCAGCTCATGGAATAACAACGCCCATCAGATCCTGAGTCAATCAACCAACCACCCCACATGACCCAGAACTGATGAGTCTTCACACGTACCTAACTGGCGGTGGAACCATGTCCCAACGAAGCCGATCAGTCCTCCTCTTACCACCGGTGCATCCTTTGATAAATCAGATCAGACACCTTGATCCATCACCTATGGATCAGGTCATCCATCCTTTCCAAAGATCAGATTACACACGGCCTTCTTTAGATAAACACGGCCCCATACTTGTGGTCCATGCCACTTAGTACTGGCCTTACTCGCCTCCACGGCTTGCTGCTGGTTCCAAATGAATTGGACCTTGCAACCCACATGGTTCCTCATGTACTAGGATCCCCATGTGTCTCCTCCATGATTCGGATCATTGATTCACATCATGATCAGAACTAACAAACACACCATGATCCACCATGGATCACTATCCAATGAGTGGCCTCTTCCATCCCACATGGATGAGTTAGATCAACTAAGATCCGCCCCTTATCTCAGGGTCCTGGATCCTTAGTTTACATAACAACATATGGTCTTCAAGGGGCGTGCCATACCTGGCCTTAACCGCACCACAAGAGACAGAAACATAACCTTGAAAGTAATTATAAAATCAGTTACCTTATACATGATCTGATTAGATCAAGTGCCTTTCCTTATTATGTTCGGCCATGCTCCCCCAGTGCACGCCTCTATCAATCTTTATCACATACCTCCTGTATTGATAAGATCCATTCATGGGTCGCACCCCTGATCCCTTCCATGGAACTTCCATGAAACCAGTTTCTACACTCCATCCACCTTCATGGCTATTCATGCCATTGTGAGGGAAGTCCGGCCTTCTCCCTTCTCTCCTGGGTATTTGCGTGTGTTCCCAAGATACAGGGGAAGCCTAGGACGTGTTCATCCGTGGTGAAAACCTACCACAGGGTCGTTCATAACTCCCCTTGCACTTCCATGAAACTGCCCTCCCACACACCTCTCTCCTTAAGGCTGTCTTGGCCTTTGGGAAAAAATTCCGGTCATCTACCTTCTTTCCTCACCATTTGCGTGTGTTCTCAGGCCCTGTAGGATGCTTTGGGTGATAACATCACGGATCAAAACCACCAGAAAGTCGTTCATAACTTCCCCCCTTGATCTCTCCCAAAACTGCCTCTTTATGACCTTCACACCACCATGGGTCTTGGATTGGGAATCCGACCAACTCTCTGTCTTTTCTCTGTGTTTCTTTGTGTTTCAGGGTGTAGGAGGAAGCCCTGGCGTGCCTGCAATGCCTGCCTTTTATAGAAGAAGGGGCAGTTACCTTTCCAAAGGTTGCACCCTTTCGGTATCATTTCTGGCCATTGATTTAATCAATGGTCCAGATCATACCCATTCGCCTCAGGCAGTTTCCAGACGCCCTGGGCTTGCCAATCCACTCCTGGACAAGTCCAAACAAGCCCAAACGGATTGCCTAAGCTCCTGGCTCAATCCCAAGAGCCAACCAGCCCATCGGTACACCCGGGTCGCCCACATGGCCCGACCAATGTCCAGACCCGGCCCAACTGCCCATGACTTGAACACTCAGTCCAGCTGAGTTGAGCTGATCCCCAGCTGACCCAGCTGAGTGAGCTAGACCATCCAGCTCAGGGAGCTGACCTACACTTCAGTGAGCTACATTGAGCTGCACTACACTTCACCTAGCTGGTCGAGCTTGCTTACTGCATCGCCCAGCTGTTGTACACTGTGTCCAGCTTGCTTCCTTTATCTTCTTCAATTATTCTAAGTCCCTTGGTCTATTTCCAGACCTATACTTAGTTCTCCCATGATCCATTCTGATCACCCACTTCAATCGAGCTTCACCTGGATCTCGTCCAGCTACCAGCTCGCTTGTCCAGCTCCTTTGAGCTTGCATCTGCCTTATTTTGGTTAAGTTCCAGCTACCTGATTCCCTTAACCACGTTTTTGACCATGACACGCTTGTCTTTAGGTCATGTGACCTGACTGGTGCGTGTCCTCGCACTAAAGTCTGTTCGGACGATCCTATCCAGGATCGGGGACATGACACTGACCCTTCCCGTGGACTGTTCGGGTGATTTTGGCCCACGTGGGCTGTCTGTTCAGTACACACAGGATGTACGTGGGTGTCCGCCAGCACACACAGGACGTCCGTGGCTGTCCGTGTGAGTCCGTGTGTGTCCGTCTGTGTCCTTCAGCACACACAGGACGTCCGTGGGTGTCCGCCAGCACACATAGGATGTTCGTGGCTGTCCGTGTGAGTCTGTGTGTGTCCGTCTGTGTCCGTCAGCACACACAGGACGTCCGTGTGTGTCTGTCAGCACACACAGGACGTCCGTGGCTGTCCATCAGTACACATATCATCACCTTGGTCCTTGGACTCAGCATGCTGGCCCTTCCAGTGGACTGTTCGGGTGATTTTGGCCCACGTGGGCTGTCTGTTCAGTACATACAAGACGTCTGTGGGTGTCCACCAGCACACACAGGACATCCATGGCTGTCCGTCAGCGCACACATGACGTCCGTGACGGTCCATCAGTACACATATCAGTACGCTGGTCCTTGGACTCAGCACGCTGGCCCTTCCCGTGGATTGTTCGGGTGATTTTTGCCCACGTGGGCTGTCTGTTCACTACACACAGGACGTCCGTGGGTGTCCGTGTCACGCCCCCAATCCTGAGTAGGATTGTTGGGACGGCCATGGTTCGAGGAAACGTGCAAGCCAGTCTTAGGACATCAAGGCAAGCGTTTCATGGTCGAGAAAGAAGGTTAAGGACATAAGGAAACTTAGACTTAACCTTATACAAGCTAAGAGACAGCTAGGACGAGTAAGACGGTAGCTGGACGAAGTGGACGAGTAGCTCGGCCAGCTCAATGAAGCTAGGTTCAGTTCACTCCAGCTCAGTCCGTACTAAGTCAGCTCCACTAGCTGGACTACTAGCTCACTCACCTGAGGCAGCTGAAAGTAAGCTCATCTCAGCTAGACGGACTGTCCGGGCTTTAGGCCGATGGTCCGGGTCCGGGTCAGTGGCGGGCTGTGAGGTCCGGCCATGAGGCCATGGGCTGTTGGGTCTTTGGACAAGGCCGTGGGCTAAGTCCAGGAGATCCGAACATAATCAAACCGCTAGCCTAGACATGGGTCGGTTAGTCGGATGATCCGATCGCACCAAGACTGGGCGGTTAGGACGAACAGTTGGGATTGACCCAAAGGGCACGAGTTGTCAACAGTCATGAGTGTCCAAAGGTTGTGAGTTGCCAAAGGGTGTCAGTGACCAAAAGGTACGAGATACCAAAGGTTACGAACATCAAAAGGTACGAGGACCAAGAGGCATGATTGGCCAAAGGGTGCATGTTCCAAACGGTGTCTTTCGGGACAGGTTAGGACCGATCCTTATGGATCAGCCTATGGCTTGTCTAGTTAGGACAAGGTCACGGTTTGTCTAAGCCAAGGTAGAGTCGCAAGGTCTGACCGGTTGCTAAGCCTTCCGGATTAGGCTTGAGGCTTACTCGGCCGATTGAATCCAGGCCTAAGGCCGGATCAGGTAAGGGAGTCCGTTGGGCCATTGAGCCGGACTTCATTGGCCGGTCGCACCTAGATTCTATCCGGTTAGACGGATTGGTCTTTGGGGATGATCCGGATCTGTTCGTGTGTTCTGTTTATCTATTCTGGACTATCTATCTGATTCTAAGTCAAGGGGTGGTTGGTTGAATGACTTAGGATACGGTAGGTAGGTTCATACGTTTTATGATTATGTTGACTGAGGTTTATCTAAGTTCTAGGAACCAAGCCAAGCATTGTAGAATCAATCCGTTCTATTCTCGGTTATGATTAATGCTTATCTAGTTGTGGTTTCAGGAACTAAGGATGGTTCTGGTCAAGCCAAGGAGCCGTGAAGGCTCGGTCAGTGAGAGGCTGTGTAACGTGTGGTAAGATGATGCTAGGGATGAACTAGTGATTGTCTATGAGACTGTTAAGAAGTTGTGTATTGAATCTCATGTTTCCAAGTAATACAAAGTTTATACATTGTTATTCCGCTGTGCAATCTGTTCCTTTGTTTATGAACCTCATATTCGAATATGACTTAGTAACTAAAAGACTCCATCAGGTCGAGAGGCCAGGGTTCGGGTCTTACAAGTTGGTACCAGAGCATGCTAGATTCTAGGATAGTTGGGTTATGCAGTCCACACACACACACACACACACACACACACGCAGCCAGCTGATTAGGTCTCACGGTGAGGTTTGATTGCTTAGTCTAGGGATTGTTTTGTTCTGTTTATGTTAGTGTGTTTCGTGTGAATAGCCGGTCAGTCTAGTCAAGTGGCCATGGACGGGACCAATCTATCCGGATTGCAAACCGATCCAGCCGCGGCTGACACTAGAGACGTGTTGCCAACTGATCAGGCTAATCTTACGGGGACACAACAGGATGGTCAGGAACATCGGGAGAGTGATGAGGAAGTGGAATCCTCGAACGCTAACCATGATGGTGACCAGCATGAGAGAGTGGCCGATGGAACGGCTAATGTGCCCGCAACACTGTCCAAAGAGGACTTGTTAGAGGCCATGAAGGTAATGGGGACTCAGGTGGCGGCTATGGCACAACTGTTCACGCCACTAGTGAACTCATCGGTTGGCCAAGCTACGCCTGTGGCTACGACCACCCCCAACACCAATGGTTCAGTTGTGGAAACGGTTGAGGTGATCGAGATCGATCCACCGGAAAAGTCTGAAAAGAAGGTGGACTATCTGAGTCTGCTTCAACATTTATCCAGGTTGGGTACGAAGCATTTCTCCGGTAGCACCGACCCTATTGTAGCAGACGAGTGGAGGAGTAGGCTGGTCCGAAAATTTCAATCAACTCGCTGTCCAGAGGATTACAGACGAGACATTGCGGTTCACTTCCTGAAAGGGGACGCGCATAACTGGTGGCTTGCAGTGGACAAGCGCACCAATGGGAGTTTGGAAAGTTTTGCGGACTTTGAAGTTGAATTCAACCGCAAATACTTCCCTGCTGAGGCTTGGGATCGTCTGGAAGCTCAGTTTCTAGATTTGGCCCAAGGCCGCAGGACCATACGAGAGTACGAAGAAGAGTTCAACCGGCTCAGACGGTTTGTTGGAAGAGAGCTGGAGGACGAGGCAGTTCAGGTCCATAGGTTCATCCGAGGCCTAAGGCCAGAACTGAAGACCCATTGCTCGATCCGCACTTTCAACACCGTCGGAGAACTGGTGGAACGGGTGGCTTTGCTAGAGTCTAACTTGGCTGAAGAATCTAAGCTTAAGGCTAAGTCACAGTCTGGCCCGTCGGGCAAGACAAATGATAAAAAGAGGAAGTGGGACCAGGTGGACGGAGGTAAGACCTCTGGTGGCCGACCTACATGTCCCAAGTGTAGAAAGAATCATCCCGGTGAGTGCTGGAAGGCCATGGGGGCTTGTGTGCGATGTGGCAGCGTGGATCACACGATCCAAAACTGGACTCGACCAAACCGATTCTCAGACCAGTCCAGTGGCAGCGGCTCCGTGACTTGCTTCCTATGTGGCAAGACGGGACACTACAAGTCGGAATGTCCTAAGCTACAAGGAGGACAAGGGAACGGCCGTGGAGACACAGGCAAGTCGACCCAGAGTAGGCAGACCACAACACCAAGGGTGTATGAGCTTTCCCGAGACGACGGCGCTTCTGGATCGTTTGATTCGATCTCTGGTAATTCCAAAATTTTTCTTTTTACATTCAAGTAGAAAATGCTTGGTATGGAACCTAGAATGTCTAGGGGATTCTGATGGGGGTCTCTGTTAGGAACCCTCATGATTGGTGGTGTGGAAACGCACGTACTTTTCGACACATAAGCTACACATAGTTTTGTGAGTCCGGGACTGGTCGGAAAGGGTCTGTTCTATCTGGATGCTGGAGATAATTTTGGGATAGTGAGGGCGGCCAGAGGGCAAGCCATGAATTCACTAGGTCTCATGTCAAATATCCCAGTGTCAATACAGGGAAAGGTATTCCCTATGGATTTGGTCTGTGTCCACCTAAAGAATCACGAAGTGATCCTAGGTATGGACTGGTTGGGAAAGTATCGGGCCACTCTCGATTGCCATAGAGGTCATGTGAAATTGGAGACTGGGCTTCGACCGATCCAGTACCAATGTCTGTGTCCGGCTCAAGAGAAAGTAGTGGTTTCAGCAGTTCGAGCGATTCGGATGTTGGAACAGGGTTGTCAGTCCTTTTTGGCTACAATTACAACTACAGAGCCGGGCAGTTCTGTCTGTCTGAAAGACCTTTCAGAGGATTCATTGGTGTCAAAGTTCCCAGATGTGTTCCAGGTACCTCAGGGTGTCCCCCCTGATAGGTCGAATCCATTTACGATTGAACTAGAGCAAGGGACAGCTCCGCTGTCCAAAAGTCCGTGCCGGATGGCTCCGGCCGAGATAAGGCCAAGTAGCTCCCCATGGGGTGCACCAGTCCTCTTTGTGAAAAAGAAGGATGGTAGCATGCGTCTGTGCATCGACTATCGTGGGTTGAACAGGATCACTGTGAAGAACAAGTACCCGTTGCCCAGGATAGACGAGCTGTTGGATCAACTCAAAGGAGCCAAGTGGTTTTCCAAGATTGATTTGGCTTCTGGGTATCATAAAATCCCTATAGAGCCAAATGATATTAGGAAGACGGCATTTAGGACCAGGTACGGTCATTAGGAGTTCGTAGTGATGTCGTTCGGTCTGACAAATGCACCTGCCGCTTTCATGATAATGATGAACAGCGTGTTCCGGGATTTCTTGGATGAATTCGTGATCATCTTCATTGATGATATCCTAATTTATTCCAAGGATGAGGAATCTCATAGGAAACACTTGAGAGCCGTGCTGGAACGATTACGAGAACACAAACTCTATGCTAAACTCAGAAAATGCAGTTTTTGGCAGAAAAGTATTGGGTTCCTCGGCCATATTCTTTCCGATCAGGGCATCTTGGTGGATCCAGAGAAGATCAGGGCAATCAAGGATTGGCCCCGACCACGCAGTGCCACAGAAGTCAGAAGCTTCTTAGGGCTGGCAGGTTACTATAGGAAGTTTGTGAAAGGATTCGCAAGCTTGGCTCAGCCTACGACGCGGTTGACTGGGAAGGACGTTAAGTTCACATGGGCTGAAGAGTGTGAGGAATGTTTCTCCGCACTTAAGAATATGCTGACTAGCGCACCCGTCCTGGTGCTTCCGGAGGCCGACCAACCATATGTGGTCTATACGGACGCGTCCATCACTGGACTAGGTTGCGTATTGACCCAGCATGGGAAGGTCATTGCCTATGCGTCCAGGCAGTTGAGGAAACATGAGGAAAACTACCCCACCCATGATCTCGAAATGGCTGCAGTAGTATTCGCCTTAAAGATTTGGCGATCATACTTATATGGCGCGAAAGTTCAGATACTTACGGACCATAAGAGTCTTAAGTATATATTCACCCAGCCTGAGTTAAACATAAGGCAGAGGAGGTGGATGGAATTCGTAGCTGACTACGATTTGGACATCACCTACTATCCGGGAAAGGCTAATCTGGTAGCAGACGCTTTCAGCTGGAAGAGGGCTGACGTATCCGCCGAACAGGAGGCGGACGACCTGGACGGTATGGTCGGTGCTCTGCGGCTGAACGTGCTGACTACGGCAACCGAAGCTTTGGGGTTGGAGGCGGTTAACCAAGCCGACCTGCTTACTCAAATCTGGTTGGCTCAAGGTCAGGACGAGAACCTGAATAAGGTTGCTCAAAATGATAGGAAGGAGTACCAGACTGCAAAGGATGGTACAATCCTAGTAAACGGACGGATCAGTGTTCCTAATGATAGAAGTCTAAAGGAAGAGATTATGAGGGAGGCTCATAAGTCCAAATTCTCGGTTCATCCTGGTGCGACCAAGACGTACCAGAACCTTAAGAAATTTTATTATTGGATCCGTATGAAGGCAGATGTTGCGGAGTGGGTGGCCAAGTGTTCCACTTGCCAACTCATCAAAGCAGAACATCAGGTGCCTAGTGGGTTATTGCAAAGCTTGCCTATTCCGGAATGGAAATGGGATCACATCACAATGGACTTTGTGACCGGGTTCCCTACCACAAGGAATAAGAAAGATGCGGTTTGGGTTGTGGTTGATCGACTAACGAAATCAGCACACTTCCTGGCTATCAAGAAGTCGGATGGGGTAGATCAGATTGTACGTAAGTACATTGATGAGATCGTCCGACTACATGGTGTGCCGGCAAGCATAGTTTCGGATAGGGATTCAAGGTTTACATCTTACTTCTGGAAAGCTTTCCAAAAAGCTTTAGGAACAAGAGTGAACATGAGTACAGCCTATCACCCACAGACTGATGGACAGTCGGAACGTATGATCCAGACGTTGGAAGATATGTTGCGAGCATGTGTTTTAGACTGGGGTGATTCCAGGGAAAAACATCTACCCCTGGTAGAATTTGCTTACAACAATAGTTTCCATAGTAGTATTGGCATGTCGCCATACGAAGCTCTGTATGGGCGTCCATGCAGGACACCCTTGTGCTGGACCCAAGTTGGGAATGCAGCATGATTGGTCTGGAGATTGTTGAAGAGACAACCAAAAAGATCAAGTTCTTGAGGGACAAGATGAGACAGGCACAAGATCGCCAAAAGAACTATGCAGATCGAAGGAGGAAAGATCTCGAGTTTCAAGTAGGTGACTTGGTGTATCTCAAAATGATTACCTTCAAAGGACGAGTCCGAATTTCCGGGAGACGGAAGTTAGACCCGAGATACTTGGGGCCGTTCAAGGTCATTGAAAGAGTTGGGATGGTGGCCTACAAGTTGGACTTGCCGGCCAAGATGGACGCATTTCATAATGTGTTCCACGTCTCCCAACTTCAGAAATGTTTGACGGACCAAGACATCGCTCTTCCTGCCATTCCATACAATCTTGGTAAGAACCTAACCTTGGAAACGAGGCCAGTTCGAATCATAGATAGGATGGAAAAAGCAACAAGGAAGAAGACGGTCCACATGGTCAAGGTCGTCTGGGACTGTAATGGTCAGGATATAATCACTTGGGAAACCGAAGCTAGAATGAAAGCAGAGTACCCAGAGTGGTTGGATAAGTTTGTTTCCGAGGAAGCATTCGATTCGGATTCGAGGACGAATCCATCCCAAGGGGGGAGACTTGTCACGCCCCCAATCCTGAGTAGGATTGTTGGGACGGCCATGGTTCGAGGAAACGTGCAAGCCAGTCTTAGGACATCAAGGCAAGCGTTCCATGGTCGAGAAAGAAGGTTAAGGACATAAGGAAACTTAGACTTAACCTTATACAAGCTAAGAGACAGCTAGGACGAGTAAGACGGTAGCTGGACGAAGTGGACGAGTAGCTCGGCCAGCTCAATGAAGCTAGGTTCAGTTCACTCCAGCTCAGTCGCTACTAAGTCAGCTCCACTAGCTGGACTACTAGCTCACTCAGCTGAGCTGCTGAGAGTCAGCTCATCTCAGCTAGATGGACTGTCTGGGCTTTAGGCCGATGGTCCGGGTCCGGGTCAGTGGCGGGCTGTGAGGTCCGGCCATGAGGCCATGGGCTGTTGGGTCTTTGGACAAGGCCGTGGGCTAAGTCCAGGAGGCCTGGGGCGTGGGTTGGGCTTGTGACCGACCCCAACCTAATCAGAAAGGGCGAAGGGATGCAAGTGGCCGAAAGGGGACAACCCTTGGCCGATGGTGCCTATTCGCTAGCAAGTCGTGCCTGTTCGTGGGGCAAGACTTACCCCCTCGTTTTCTATAAATATGGGGGCTCTCTGGTCGATTTCATTATCCAATTCCAGAGTAAATTACTCAGAGAAAAACGTAGAGAGAAAGAAAGAGAGAAAGAGAGAGTTCCGGCCAAGAGAAAGGCCGATTGTGGTGGTGTTGTGTTCCGGCAACTCTGATCGTTTGAGAACTAACCCCGGTCAAGAATGGGAGATCAAGACAAGGAGAAGAGCATGGAGAACCCAGACGTGGTTCACAAGGTATGTGATGGGCCGTGGCTCCATCAGACCGAACGGACGGTCCATGCGACCGCACCGCGGCTCTGCTCGGTTCCTAAGTCCCATCCGGCTCTCCTTATCTGTTTCAATTCGTTTCTCTTTTCTTCTCTCTGGTTAAACACGAAAGGTTGTGTTGGTTGAGTCCAAGGGACACGTCCCTAGGTTTTGGCCGAACATAATCAAACCGCTAGCCTAGACACGGGTCGGTTAGTCGGATGATCTGATCGCACCAAGATTGGGCGGTTAGGACGAACGGTTGGGAATGACCCAAAGGGCACGAGTTGTCAACAGTCATGAGTGTCCAAAGGTTGTGAGTTGCCAAAGGGTGTCAGTGACCAAAAGGTACGAGATACCAAAGGTTACGAACATCAAAAGGTACGAGGACCAAGAGGCATGATTGGGCAAAGGGTGCATGTTCCAAACAGTGTCTTTCGGGACAGGTTGGGACCGATCCTTATGGATCAGCCTATGGCTTGTCTAGTTAGGACAAGGTCACGGTTTGTCTAAGCCAATGTAGAGTCGCAAGGTCTGACCGGTTGCTAAGCCTTCCGGATTAGGCTTGAGGCTTACTCGGCCGATTGGATCCAGGCCTAAGGCGGGATCAGGTAAGGGAGTCCGTTGGGCCATTCAGCCAGACTTCATTGGCCGGTCGCACCTAGATTCTATCCGGTTAGACGGATTGGTCTTTGGAGACGATCCGGATCTGTTCGTGTGTTCTGTTTATCTATTCTGGACTATCTATCTGATTCTAAGTCAAGGGGTGGATGGTTGAATGACTTAGGATACGGTAGGTAGTTTCATACGTTTTATGATTATATTGACTGAGGTTTATCTAAGTTCTAGGAACCAAGCCAAGCATTGTAGAATCAATCCGTTCTATTCTCGGTTATGATTAATGCTTATCTGGTTGTGGTTTCAGGAACTAAGGATGGTTCTGGTCAAGGCAAGGAGCCGTGAAGGCTCAGTCAGTGAGAGGCTGTGTAACGTGTGGTTAGATGATGCTAGGGATGAACTAGTGATTGTCTATGAGACTGTTAAGAAGATGTGTATTGAATCTCATGTTTCCAAGTAATACAAAGTTTGTACGTTGTTATTCCGCTGTGCAATCTGTTCCTTTTTTATGAACCTCATATTCGAATATGACTTAGTAACTAAAAGACTTAAAATGGATCAAACAAGCAAAGAAATTAATAAGTATACACAGGTCGAGAGGCCAGGGTTCGGGTCTTATAGTCCATCAGCACACACAGGACGTCCGTGTGTGTCCGTCAGCATACACAGGACATCTGTGGCTGTCCGTGTGTGTCAATCAGCACACACAGGACGTCCGTGGCTGTCCATCAGTACACATATCAGCACGCTGGTCCTTGGACTTAGCACACTGGGCCTTCCCGTGGACTGTTCGGGTGATTTTGGCCGACATGGGCTGTCTGTTCAGTACACACAAGACGTCTGTGGGTGTCCGTCAGCACACATAGGACGTCCGTGGGTGTCCATCAGCACACACAGGACGTCCGTGTGTGTCCGTGTGTGTCCGACAGTACACACATGACGTCCGTGGCTGTCCAGCAGTACACATATCAGCACGTTGGTCCTTGGACACAGCATGCTGACCCTTCCTGTGGACTGTTCGGGTGATTTTTGCCCACGTGGGCTGTCTGTTCAGTACACACAGGACGTCCGTGGGTGTCCGCCAGCACACACAGGACGTCCGTGGCTGTCCGTGTGAGTCCGTGTGTGTCCGTCTGTGTCCGTTAGCACACACAGGACGTCCGTGGCTGTCCATCAGTACACATATCAGCTCGTTGGTCCTTAGACTCAGCACGCTGGCCCTTCCCGTGGATGGTTTGGGTATTTTGGCCCACGTGGGTTGTCTGTTCAGTACACACAGGACTTCCGTGGGTGTCCGCCAGCACACACAGGACGTTCGTGGCTGTCCATCAGCACACACAGGACGTCCATGGTTGTCTGTGTGTGTCCGTGTGTGTACGTGTGTGTCCGTGTGTGTCCGTCAGCACACACAGGACGTCCATTGGTGTCCGTCAGCACACACAGGACGTCCGTGTGTGTCCGTCAGAACACACAGGACGTCCGTGGCTGTCCGTGTGTGCCCTACAGCACACACAGGATGTCTGTGGCTGTCCTTCAGTACATATATAAGCACGTTGGTCCTTGGACTCAGCACGCTGACCCTTCCCGTGTTCTGTTCGGGTGATTTTGGCCCACGTGGGCTGTCTGTTCAGTATACACAGGACGTCTGTGGGTGTCCGCCAGCTTACACAGAACGTCTGTGGCTGTCCGTGTGTGTCCGTCTGTGTCCGTCAGCCCACACAGGACGTCCGTGGCTGTCCATCAGTACACATATCTGCACGTTGGTCCGTGGACTCAGCATGCTGGCCCTTCCTGTGGACTGTTTGGCTGATTTTGGCCCAAGTGGGCTGTCTGTTCAGTACACACAGGATGTCTGTGGGTGTCCGCCAGCAGACACAGGACGTCTGTGGCTGTCCGTCAGCACACACAGGACGTCTGTGGGTGTCCGTCAGCACACACAGGACATCCGTGTGTGTCCGCCAGCACACACAGCACGTCCGTGGACATCTGTGGCTGTCCGTCAACACACACAGGATGTCAGTGGCTGTCCGTGTGTGTCTGTGTGTGTTCGTGGCTGTCCGTCAGTACACACAGGATGTCTGTGGCTGTCCATCAGTACACATATCAGCACCTTGGTCCTTGGACTCAGCAGGCTGGCCCTTCCCGTGGACTGTTTGGGTCATTTTGGCCACGTGGGCTGTCTGTTTAGTACACACAAGACGTCCGTGGGTGTCCGCCAGCACACACAGGACGTCCATGGCTGTTCGTGGCTGTCCGTCAGCGAACACAGGACGTCAGTTGGTGTCCATCAGTACACATATCAGTACGCTGGTTCTTGGACTCAGCACGCTTGCCCTTCCCGTGGATTGTTGGGGTGATTTTCGCCCACGTGGGCTGTCTGTTCAGTATACAAAGGATGTACGTGGGTGTCCGCCAGCACACACAGGACGTCCGTGTGTGTCCGTCAGTATACACAGGACATCTGTGGCTGTCCGTGTGTGTCCGTCAGCACACACAGGACGTCCGTGGCTGTCCATCAGTACACATATCAGCACGCTGGTCCATGGACTCAGCACACTGGGCCTTCCCGTGGACTGTTCGGGTGATTTTGGCCCACGTGGGCTGTCTGTTCAGTACACACAAGACGTCCGTGGGTGTCCGTCAGCACACACAGGACGTCCGTGGGTGTCTATCAGCACACACAGGACGTCCGTATGTGTCCGTCTGTGGCTGTCTGTGTGTGTCCGTGTGTGTCCGACAGTACACACATGACGTCCGTGGCTGTCCAGCTGTACACATATCAGCACGTTGGTCCTTGGACTCAGCACGCTGACCCTTCCCGTGGACTGTTCGGGTGATTTTGGCCCACGTGGGCTGTCTCTTCAGTACACAAAGAAACGTCCGTGGGTGTTCGTCAGCACACACAGGACGTCCGTGGCTGTCCATCAGTACACATATTAGCTCGTTGGTCCTTGGACTCAGCACGCTGGCCCTTCCCGTGGACTGTTTAGGTATTTTGGCCCACGTGGGCTGTCTGTTTAGTACACACAGGACGTCCGTGGGTGTCCGCCAGCACACACAGGACGTTCGTGGCTGTCCATCAGCACACACAAGACGTCCGTAGTTGTCCGTGTGTGTCCGTGTGTGTCCGTGAGCACACACAGGACATCCGTGGGTGTCCGTCAACACACACAGGACGTCCGTGTGTGTCCGTCAGTACACACAGGACGTCTGTGGCTGTCCGTGTGCATCCGCAGCACACACAGGATGTTCGTGGCTGTCCATCAGTACACATATCAGCACGTTGGTCCTTTGACTCAGCACGCTGGCCCTTCCCGTGGACTGTTTAGATTATTTTGGCCCACGTGGGCTGTCTGTTCAGTACACACAGGACGTCTGTGGGTGTTCGCCAGCACACACAGGACGTCCGTGGCTCTCCATCAGCGCACACATCGTCAGCACACACAGGACATCCGTGGGTGTCCGTCAGCACACACAGGACGTCCGTGTGTGTCCGCCAGCACACACAGGACGTCCGTGGCTGTCCGTGGCTTTCTGTCATCATGCACAGGACGTCCGTGGCTGTCCGTGTGTGTCCGTGTGTGTCCGTGGGTGTCCACCAGCACACACAGGACGTCTGTGGCTGTCCCTGGCTGTCTGTCAGAACACACAGGACGTCCGTGTGTGTCCATCAACACACACAGGACGTCTGTGTGTGTCCGTCCGCACACACAGGACGTCTGTGTGTCTCCGTGTGTGTCCGTCAGCACACACAGAACGTCTGTGGCTGTCCATCAGTACACATATCAGCACGCTGGCCCTTCCCGTGGACTGCTTGGGTGATTTTGGCCCACGTGGGCTGTCTGTTAAGTACACACAGGACTTCTGTGGGTGTCCGCTACGTTCATGGCTGTCCATCAGCACACACAGGACGTCTGTGGCTGTCTGTGTGTATCCGTCAGCACACACATCACGTCTGTGGCAGTCCATCAGTACACATATCAGCACGCTGGTCCTCGGAATCAGCACACTGGCCCTTCCCGTGGACTGTTTGGGTGATTTTGGCCCACGTGGGCTGTATGTTCAGTACACACAGGACGTCTGTGGGTGTCCGCCACGTTCATGGCTGTCCATCAGCACACACAGGACGTCTGTGGCTGTCCGTGTGTGTCCGTCAGCACACACAGGACGTCTGTGGCAGTCCATCAGTACACATATTAGCACGCTGGTCCTTGGAATCAGCACACTGGCCCTTCCCGTGGACTGTTTGGGTGATTTTGGCCCACGTGGGCTGTATGTTCAGTATACACAGGACGTCTGTGGGTGTCCGTCAGAACATACAGGACGTCCGTGTGTGTCCGTCAGCACACACAGGACGTCCGTGTGTGTCTATGTGTGTCCGACAGCACACACATGATGTATGTGGCTGTCCAGCAGTACACACATCAGCACGTTGGTCATTGGACTCAGCACGCTGACCCTTCCCGTGGACTGTTCGGGTGATTTGGCCCACGTGGGCTGTCTGTTCAGTACACACATGATGTATGTGAGTGTCCGCCAGCACACACAGGACGTCTGTGGCTGTCCGTGTGAGTCCGTGTGTGTCCGTCTGTGTCTGTCGGCAAACACAGGATGTCCACGGCTGTCCATCAGTACACATATCAGCACGTTGGTCCTTGGACTCAGTACGCTGACCCTTCCCGTGGACTGTTCGGGTGATTTTGGCCAACGTGAGCTGTCTGTTCAGTACAGACATGACGTCTGTGGGTGTCCGCCGGCACACACAGAACGTCCGTGGCTGTCTGTGTGAGTCCGTCTGTGTCCGTCAGCACACACAGAACGTCCGTGGCTGTCCATCAGTACACATATCAGCACGTTGGTCCTTGGACTCAGCACCCTGGCCCTTCCCGTGGACTGTTTGGGTGATTTTGGCCGACATGGGCTGTCTGTTCAGTACACACAAGACGTCTGTGGGTGTCCGTCAGTACACATAGGACGTCCGTGTGTGTCCGTCAGTACACACAGGACGTCTGTGGCTGTCCGTGTGCATCCGCAGCACACAACGGGATGTTCGTGGCTGTCCATCAGTACACATATCAGCACGTTGGTCCTTTGACTCAGCACGCTGGCCCTTCCCGTGGACTGTTTAGGTTATTTTGGCCCACGTGGGCTGTCTGTTCAGTACACACAGGACGTCTGTGGGTGTTCGCCAGCACACACAGGACGTCCGTGGCTCTCCATCAGCGCACACATCGTCAGCACACACAGGACATCCGTGGGTGTCCGTCAGCACACACAGGACGTCCGTGTGTGTCCGCCAGCACACACAGGACATCCGTGGCTGTCCGTGGCTTTCTGTCATCATGCACAGGACGTCCGTGGCTGTCCGTGTGTATCCGTGTGTGTCCGTGGGTGTCCACCAGCACACACAGGACGTCTGTGGCTGTCCCTGGCTGTCTGTCAGAACACACAGGACGTCCGTGTGTGTCCATCAACACACACAGGACGTCTGTGTGTGTCCATCCGCACACACAGGACGTCTGTGTGTCTCCGTGTGTGTCCGTCAGCACACACAGAACGTCTGTGGCTGTCCATCAGTACACATATCAGCACGCTGGCCCTTCCCGTGGACTGCTTGGGTGATTTTGGCCCACGTGGGCTGTCTGTTAAGTACACACAGGACGTCCGTGGGTGTCCGCTACGTTCATGGCTGTCCATCAGCACACACAGGACGTCTGTGGCTGTCTGTGTGTATCCGTCAGCACACACATGACGTCTGTGGCAGTCCATCAGTACACATATCAGCACGCTGGTCCTCGGAATCAGCACACTGTCCTTCCCGTGGACTGTTTGGGTGATTTTGGCCCACGTGGGCTGTATGTTCAGTACACACAGGACGTCTGTGGGTGTCCGCCACGTTCATGGCTGTCCATCAGCACACACTGGATGTATGTGGCTGTCCGTGTGTGTCCGTCAGCACACACAGGACGTCTGTGGCAGTCCATCAGTACACATATCAGCACGCTGGTCCTTGGAATCAGCACACTGGCCCTTCCCGTGGACTGTTTGGGTGATTTTGGCCCACGTGGGCTGTATGTTCAGTATACACAGGACGTCTGTGGGTGTCCGTCAGCACATACAGGACGTCCGTGTGTGTCCGTCAGCACACACAGGACGTCCGTGTGTGTCTATGTGTGTCCGACAGCACACACATGATGTATGTGGCTGTCCAGCAGTACACACATCAGCACGTTGGTCATTGGACTCAGCACGCTGACCCTTCCCGTGGACTGTTCGGGTGATTTGGCCCACGTGGGCTGTCTGTTCAGTACACACATGATGTATGTGAGTGTCCGCCAGCACACACAGGACGTCTGTGGCTGTCCGTGTGAGTCCGTGTGTGTCCGTCTGTGTCTGTCGGCAAACACAGGATGTCCACGGCTGTCCATCAGTACACATATCAGCACGTTGGTCCTTGGACTCAGTACGCTGACCCTTCCCGTGGACTGTTCGGGTGATTTTGGCCAACGTGAGCTGTCTGTTCAGTACAGACATGACGTCTGTGGGTGTCCGCCGGCACACACAGAACGTCCGTGGTTGTCTGTGTGAGTCCGTCTGTGTCCGTCAGCACACACATAACGTCCGTGGCTGTCCATCAGTACACATATCAGCACGTTGGTCCTTGGACTCAGCACCCTGGCCCTTCCCGTGGACTGTTTGGGTGATTTTGGCCCACGTGGGCTGTCTGTTCAGTACACACATAACGTCCGTGGGTGTCCGCCAGCACACACAGGACGTCCGTGGCTGTCCGTGTGTGTCCGTCAGCACACACGGAGCGTCCGTGGCTGCCCATCAGTACACATATCAACACGCTGGTCCTTGGACTCCGCACGCTGGCCCTTCCTGTGGATTGTTTGGGTGATTTTGGCCCACGTGGGCAGTCTGTTCAGTACACACAGGACGTCAGTGGGCCAGCACACACAGGACGTCTGTGGCTATCCATGGCTGTCCGTCAGCACACACAGGACGTCTGTGGCTGTCCGTGTGTGTCTGTGTGTGTCCGGCAGCATACACAGGACGTCCGTGGCTCTCCATTAGTACACATATCAGCACGCTGGTCTTTGGACTTAGCTCTCTGGCCCTTCCCGTGGACTGTTCGGGTGATTTTGGCCCACGTGGGATGTCTGTTCAGTAAACACAGGACGTCCGTGGGCGATAGTCAGCACACACAGGACGTCCGTGTGTGTCCGTCAGCACACACAGGAAATTCGTGTGTGTCCGTCAGCACACACAGGACGTCCGTGGCTGTCCGTGTGTGTCCCTGTGTGTCCGTCAGCACACACAGGACGTCCTTGGCTGTCAATCAGTACACATATCAGCACGTTGGTTCTTGGACTCAGCACGCTGACCCTTCCCGTGGACTGTTCGGGTGTTTTGGCCCACGTGGAGTCCGCAGAGGCCATGGGCTGTAAGACCCGAACCCTGGCCTCTCGACCAAATGGAGTCCGCAGACTTACTTATTAATTTCCTTGCTTGTTTGATTCATTTTAAGTCTTTTATTTACAAAGTCATATTCGAAGATGAGGTTCATAAACAAAGGAACAGATTGCACAGCGTAATAATAATTTGTTAACTTTGTATTACTTAGAAACATGAGATCCAATACACAATTTCTTAACAGTTTCATAGACAATCACTAGTTCATCCCTAGCATCATCTAACCACACATTACACAGCCTCTCACTGATCGAGCCTTCACGGCTCCTTGGCTTGACCAGAACCATCCTTAGTTCCTGGAACCACAACCAGATAAGCATTAAACATAACCGAGAATTGAACGGATTGATTCTACAATGCTTGGCTTGGTCCCTAGAACTTAGATAAACCTCTGTCCATATAATCATAAAAAGTATGAACCTATCTACCATATCCTAAGTCATTCAACCAACCACCCCTTGACTTAGAATCAGATAGATAGTCCAGAATAGATAAACATAACACACAAACAGATCCGGATCATCCCCAAAGACCAATTCGTCTAACCGGATAGAATCTAGGTGCGACCGGCCAATGAAGTCTGGCTCAATGGCCCAACGGACTCCCTTACCTGATCCGGCCTTAGGCCTGGATCCAATCAGCCGAGTAAGCTTCAAACCAAATCCGGAAGGCTTAGCAACCGGTCAGACCTTGAGACTCTACCTTGGCTTAGACAAACCGTGACCTTGTCTTATTTAACAAGCCATAGGTTGATCCATAAGGATCGGTCATAACCTGTCCCGAAAGACACCGTTTGGAACATGCACCCTCTGGCCATTTGTTGTTCGTAACCTTTTGTATCTCGTACCTTTTGGTCACTAACACCCTTTGGCAACTCACAACCTTTGTTAACTCATGACTCTTGGTAACTCGTGCCCTTTGGTTCATTCCCAACTCGTCCTAACCGCCCAGTCTTGGTGCGATCGGATCGTCCATCTAACCGACCTGTGTCTAGGCTAGCGGTTTGATTATGTTCGGCCAAAGCCTAGGGACGTGTCCCTTGGACTCAACCAACACAACCTTTCGTGTTTAACCAGAGAGAAGAGAAGAGAAACGAATTGAAACAGATAAGGAGAGCAGGATGGGAGTTAGGAACCGAGAAGAGCCGCGGTGCGGTCGCATGGACCGTCCGTTCGGTCTGATGGAGCCACGGCCCATCACATACCTTGTGTTCCACGTCTGGGTTCTCCATGCTCTTCTCCTTGTCTTGATCTCCCATTCTTGACCGGAGTTAGTTCCCAAACGATCAGAGTCGCCGGAACACAACACCACCACACTCGACCTTTCTCTTGGCCGGAACTCTCTCTTTCTCTCTTTCTTTCTCTCTACGTTTTTCTCTGAGTATTTTACACTGGAATTGGATTATGAAATCAACAGGAGAGCCCCCATATTTATAGAAAATGATGGTGTAAGTCTTGCCCCACGAACAGGCACGACTTGCTAGCGAATGGGCACCATCGGCAAAGGGTTGTGCCCTTTCGGCCCCTTGCATCCCTTCGCCCTTTCTGATTCGGTTTGGGGTCGGTCAAAAGCCCAACCCACGCCCCAAGCCTCCTGGACTTAGCCGACGGCCTTGTCCAAAGACCCAACAGCCCTTGGCCTCATGGCCGGACCTCCCAGCCAGCCACTGACCCGGACCCGGACCATCGGCCTAAAATCCGAACAGTCCGTCTAGCTGAGATGAGATGACTCCCAGCTGCCTCAGCTGAGTGAGCTAGTAGTCCAGCTAGTTGAGCTGACTTCGTAGTGGCTGAGCTGGAGTGAACTCAACCTAGCTTCGTTAAGCTGGTCGAGCTACTTCACCATCTCGTCCAGCTACCGTCTCACTCGTCTTAGCTGTCTCTTTGCTCTTATAAGGTTAAGTCTAAGTTTCCTTACGTCCCCAACCTTCTTTCTTGGCCATGGAACGCTTGCCTTTTTGTCCTAATGTTGTAGGCACGGGAAGGATGGTCGGATTGGACGGACGGACGGATGGTCGGATGGCCGTTCCGCGGTTCAGCCTTGGCTCGGATGGACGGTACCGGCCGGGTCGTCTCTTGTTTGGGATTGTACCTAAAACAGATATGAACTTTTATGAGTTTTCAATAGAAACAAGAAGAGAAACCGAGAGACTAATGGATGAATGATAAATAAGCAAGATATGATTCTTTTGGGTTTTCTAGAATGGATGAATGAAATCTAGAACAAAAGATAGAGAAAAGAGAAGTTTGGCGGATGGAATCTGTTGCTGGACATGTGTCTCTCTCAATAAGATGCCAAGGACGGATGGAAGGATAGATATGGATCCGGCTCTTGCTGGATGTATGTCTCTCTCAAGATTCGGAGAAGGAATGGAATGGATCGAAGGACTCCACAAAGAACAATGGATCGGTTCTTTGATATGTCAGACGGCTGCTCTCAATGGTTTCAAACAACTGAAAGACTTAGAGTTTCTTTGCTAAAGCAAAAACGATTTCTTAAAAAGACTTAGCCGAAAATTGGCAACTACAAGGGTTTAAATAGGTGTTCCTCAATGGAGTTTAAAAGATAGAAAGGCCTAGAAAAATGGCCAAAGTCTTAACCGAAATAAATTAAAGAAAAACAATAGACCGGTCGCGGTTTGAGATGTCCGGATCAGAACTCATAGTATGCTTGCATGTTGCCTCATTAAAACCTTTCGGGAAAACCCAGTGGGACAAAACCCGATAAGGAAAAAGAGTACAACACATACTACTCCTTCTGATGGTCGGCTATATCTCTGAACCAGAAGCAATTTGGTTGGATGGATTGAGTATGAAGGTGGAAATGATCAGGCCGGCTTCATTCTGGCCGATGGAGGAGAACTGGATTGAATGGAAGGGGTCTGGAACCTCTAATGGTTCGCCGGTGTCTTCCAGCTTTAAGTCAGACAACTCCTGGATCAATAGTTGCTTGAATCCGGTTTGGTCCTGTGCAAGCAACTCCTGGACAGCTTTGGCAAATCCAGCTCTTATAACCCTTGAGCCGGACCTTGTGGTAGGACCTTTGCGGATGATGGGACCTCAGTCGTGGGTACTACAACATCCCCTCCCTCTTGAATAGGTTCTGTCCTCAGATTATCTCCGTCATCTGCAATATAAGGAGACAAGTCAGACACATTGAACGTTCGGGAAACTTGGAACTCACCTGGCAGCTCTAGCCGGTAGACATTGTCATTGATCCGGTCGAACACTCGGAATGGTCCGTCCCCTCGTGGAGATAATTTGCTCTTCCTCTCTTCGGGAAACCGCTCGGGCCTCATGTGGAGCCACACCCAGTCGCCTGGTTGGAAGATAACTTCTGCGCGCCCCTTGTTGAGCTTAATCCGGTTCCGTTCAGCCTTCTTCTCCAAAGTTTCCTTGACTTGCCGGTGCATGTTCTCCACAAACTCAGCCTTTTTGTTACCACTCTGGCTAACTTGCATGGCTGGGGGCAGTGCGGATAGGTCCATGGGCGTCTCTGGTCTAAAGCCATACATGATCTCAAAAGGGGAGAGATTAGTAATAGAGTGCCTTGCATGGTTATAAGCAAACTCAATGAAAGGCAAACAACTCAACCAATTTCTAAGATTCTTACCCACCGTAGCCCTCAACAACTGAGAGAGTGTACGGTTTACTACCTCGGTCTGACCATCAGTATGTGGATGGCAAGTGTTCGAGAAGAGGAGCTTGGTTCCAAGCTTTTTCCACAATGTCCTCCAGAAGTTGCTGAGGAATTTTGTGTCTCGGTCGGATACAATGGTACGAGGCACTCCATGTAAGCGCACCACTTCCTTGAAGAAGAGATCAGTGGTTTGGCTTGCATCATTGGTCTTGGAGCACGGAATGAAATGTGCCATCTTGGAAAACTTGTCCACTAGAACAAAAGTAGAATCCTTGTGTTCTATCGTGGGCAAGCCCAGCACAAAGTCCATAGACATATCCACCCATGGTGCAATAGGAATAGGTAAAGGCATGTGTAAACCATAAGGATGCGACCTGGATTTGGTTTTGAGACAGACAGTGCACTTGGCGCAAAGGCTCTCGACATAACGCCTCATCCGGGGCCAATAGACGTGGTCGGACAGGACGCTCAGGGTTTTGTCTCAACCGAAATGCCCCATCAACCCACCCCCATGAGCTTCTCGGGTCAGTAAGTCTCGCATGGAACCATGAGGGATGCACAAGCGTTTTTCCTTGAAGAGGAACCCGTCCTGCTGATAGAATGGACCCATGGCTCCCTTAGCCGTGTTACTGTAAAGCTCAGAAAAATCTAAGTCAGTTTCATAAGACATTTTAAGTTGTTCAAAACCCATGATCTTAGCCTCCATGGTGGTAATAAGTGTGTGGCGCTGGGATAGAGCATCTGCCACTACGTTGTCCTTTCCCTTCTTGTACTTGATCACATAGGGAAAAGTCTCCACAAACTCCAGCCACCTAGCATGCCTCTTCTTGAGTTTGGTCTGGCCCCTCAAATGCTTAAGAGTCTCTTGATCAATGTAAGGTCGGAGGACCTCGTTCATGAGCCTCATGAATGTGCTAGGGGCGTTGGTAAGGCCAAACGGCATCACCAGCCACTCGGACAGTCCTTGCTTGGTCTTGAAGGCGGTTTTCCACTCATCTCCTTCCTTCATGCGGACTTGATGGTACCCACTCCTGAGATCAATCTTAGAAAACACAACAGACCCACTCAGTTCATCCAACATATCATCTAATCTAGGTATAGGGTACCGATATTTGATGGTTATGTTGTTGATGGCTCGGCAGTCCACACACATGCGCCACGTTCCATCCTTCTTTGGCACTAGTAGAACCGGGACCGCACAGGGACTAAGGCTCTCGCGGATGTAGCCTTTGTCCATGAGGTCTTGGACCTGCCGCTCCAGCTCCTTAGCTTCCTTAGGGTTGACACGGTAAGCGGCTCGGTTTGATAGGGGCGCACCGGGTACAAGGTTGATCTGATCTTCTATGACACGGACAGGGGGTAAACCGGCTGGAATCTCATCAAGAAAGACATCCTTGTAACGTCCCATGAGGTCTTGTACTACATCCGGTACTTCAGGAGCCTCAAAACCAGCAAAACAGCCTTCCTTAAAGATCATTAGTAGCACCTGTGTCTCACCTTGTAATGATTTAAGCACTAGTCCGGAAGTCATGTAAAGGTTAGTGTTACTTACCTGGCCGGACTGGATCATTGCCTTCTGCATATCATGAACTTCTTGGGGGCTGAGAGGTGCTAGGCTGTGCTTCTTGTTGTTGTGGACGAAACTATAAATGTTGGTGCGTCCATGGTGAAGGGTCTCCTTGTCAAACTGCCACGGCCTTCCTAAAAGTATATGGCTGGCTTGCATGGGTACAACATAACACTTGACCTGGTCATGGTACTTGCCAATACTGAAGGACACAACAACTTGTTCGACAATCTTGAGTTCAGTCTCATCATTGAGCCATTTGAGACGGTATGGCCGGGGATGTGCAGTTTTGACGAATCCTAGCTTATCAACAAGATACTTGCTAGCCATGTTTGTAACACCCCCGGACCGTACCAGGCCGGACTAACCCGGTACGTCCCGGGAGAGCCACAAGTTTAGCTCACCGTACCGGTTCGACCAAGAATCAAGAACAAGTCAAGACTCTCGACCAATCCGTTCCAGTTTGCTATGACCTCGATGTCAAGGCCTAAGGCTTCACAACCCGTACCACAATCATCGAGTTGTGTCGACCCGGACAAGGTCTAGTATCATTTAACACACAACTACGAATATAAACATACATTTTATTAATAATAGGTAGAAAGCGTTTTACAAAACATTACAATACAAAATATCAGAGTTTGAGCTCACGGCCTAGTGCCAAAATGAAAAGAAAGTAATTATACATTCCAAAAGATAGTCCGCTTATGCTTATGCCACTTCCAATCTACACCGGCCGCTTCCTGTTCTGCTGCGCCCTAAGCTTCCTACCTACGGGCATAGTAGAAGAGGGGATGAGTAATCAGAATTACTCAGTGAGTTCCAAAAATAAACAACAACGTCCCCCTTCAGCCCATGCCCCAAACACAATCAACAATTGGTTAGTAAACAACACAGCAGAAGCAACAAACAAACAAGCAAGCAAGCAAGCAAACAAGCAATTACTAAACAAACAAATGGTCTCACCACCGAGGCCTAACTACACAAAAAGAAAGCTAGACTCGATCTACACAAACAAAAATTCAGATAAAACACATCCTGGGATCCCAACACCTCGGAGCCCTAACACATCTCCATACTGAACACTCCCGATCACAAACACAACAGTCACATGGTCGGAAAACATCATCTCCGGGAATTAGGCTTCTCCCAATCTAACCCGGGCCGCAACGTCATGCAGCGCTTGTCCATGGGCACGACCCACGTCACGTGACAAGCCATGGATAGTAGGTCACTCCACAACTAGAGAATTGGGTATCGCCCAATCTAACTCCATGGTCTCGAACACCTTCGGAGAATTAGGCTTTCCCTAATCTAACCCCGAGATGGCCCATGCTTTAGTATAGATGCCACACAAACAAGCAACAAGCGTGAGGGAGCTCCACCTCTAACCTCCACGCACATCTAGACTCAAAGCATAACAATCACTCGCCCTAGTCTAGAAAAACACACACACAAACACTACTTAGCATGAGGGAGCTTAACCTCAAACCTCGATGCACCTAAGTCTAGACTAAAACTAAATAACTAAGCGAGTGACAACTAAACAAACAACCAATCAATCACACAACATGTATGCATGCAGCACAAACTTTCCCCGGGGCCCTGCAGAAAATCGATTAACTATGCCCCGAGTCTCCGTTTAAAACCCGTTGGTCAAGCTCGAACCTGCATACAAAACACAACACAAGAAACACACAGGAAACCCACCTTGACAATGCTTCTCCAATCGGTGGTCGCCATGTCATCGTGTCTTCACTTTCTTCACCATGTCAACAACTTCTAAACCTCTTCTTCAAATGAGAAAACTCATTCCTTGATTTACTTAGACAATGGTTCTCCTTCTTCGGTTTCAAAACGTTGTTCTCCTCTTGCTCGGTTTTTATTGATTTTCTCGTACCGGCAGAAAACTGTCTTTCGACCATGACCGTTCCTCGTTTCGACCACGACTAAGGTCAAGGTCTTTGACTTTTCTACTTATGAGCAGGGTCATTACATTCTCCCCCACTCATTAGAATTCGTCCCCGAATTCTAAGGTGCTGATGACGTCGCTGCTTCATCTTCGAAGAACTCTGGATAGTTCTGACAAAATCTGTCTTCATCTTCCCATGTTATCACCAAGCGGTTTTGTCTTCCCCAAAAGACTTGGATTTTAGGAATCTCCCTATTCTTCAGCATCTTCAAACGTCGTTCCCCGATGCGTATCGGCCCTTCTGGATATGTGAGATTTGTCCTCAGCTCTGGGATTCTCTCAGGCTCGATAGAATCAGGATCTCGAATGTGCCTTCTCAGCATAGATACATGAAATACAGGGTGTAAATTCATGTCTTCTGGCAGCTCTAGCCTGTAAGCTACTTCTCCTACTCTTCCAATGATCCAGTATGGACCAATGAAACGAACTGCTAACTTCCCAACTTTGCCGAAATGATCCTTTCCTTTCTGAGCTGATACCTTGAGATAGACCATATCTCCAACTGCAAATACTACTTCTCTCCTTCTTTGATCAGAGTTCTTCTTCTGTCGATCATGTGCCTTCTTCATGTTTGCTCGGATGACTTGCAGCTTCTCCAATGTTTCTTCAATGACTCCTGGTCTGAATAATCTTCGTTCTCCAACTTCCGTCCAACATAGAGGTGTTCGACAGGGTCTTCCGTACAATGCCTCGTATGGTGACATTGCAATGCTGGCGTGGAAACTATTGTTGTAGGAAAATTCTATCAAAGGTAGATAGTTCTCCCACGTACCTGACCAATCGAGAATACACAAACGTAGCATATCCTCTATTGTCTGGATGGTCCTCTCCGTCTGCCCGTCCGTTTCTGGGTGAAATGCAGTACTGATGTGCAACTCCGTACCCAACGCTCCTTGCAATGCTCTCCAGAATGCTGCTGTAAATCTTGGATCTCGATCTGAGACAATGTTTGCTGGTACTCCGTGTAGCTTCACAATCTGATTGATGTAAAGTTCCGCCAATGTCTCTGTCTTGTCTGTGTCTCTGATTGCTAACAAATGTTCTACCTTTGTCAGCCGATCCATGATAACCCAAATTGCATTATTTGATCTTCCTCTGGCCACTGGTAATCATGTGATTAGATCCATGGACACTAAATCCCACTTCCACTCGGGAATAGGTAAGCTTTGAAGTAACCCTCCTGGCACTTGGTGTTCGGCTTTGATTTGCTGCCAAACTTGACACTGCGCTACCCATCTTGCTACTGACTTCTTCATTCCTGGCCAATCGTAATATCTCCTCATATCTCTATACATCTTGGTGCTTCCAGGATGTATACTCAAAAGTGACTGATGCGCTAACTTGAGAATTTCATCCTTGAATCCACCCTCCTTTGGCACAGTGATTCTTCCGTTGAGTACCAATGTTCCGTCTTCTGCCATATGATATCCACTAGCATTTGGCCCTCCTTGCTCTCGTAGCTGCTCCATGATGATCTTCAGGTTCTCGTCTTGCTGCTGCGCTCCTCGAATACGTTGTATCAAACTGGCTTGGTTCACGGCTTGCATTCCCAATGGTTCACTAGATTCTCCTTCCAGTGCAGCTAAAGTTACCTTCTTGAATTCGTCTGATAACTTCTCCAAATCTCGCTCTGAGTCTACTACAGCTCTTCGTCGACTCAATGCATCTGCAACCACGTTTGCTTTTCCTGGGTGATACTGAATCTGAACGTCGTAGTCCGCAATGAATTCCATCCACCGTCTTTGTCGCAAATTCAGATCCGCCTGAGTGAACAAGTATTTAAGGCTTTTGTGATCCGTAAATACCTGAACGCTTTCTCCATAAAGATACGAGCGCCATATCTTTAATGCAAAAACAACGGCCGCCATCTCCAGATCGTGTGTGGGGTAGTTCTCCTCGTGCTTCTTCAACTGTCTTGAGGCGTATGCAATGACTCTGTTTTCTTGCATTAACACACACCCTAATCCTACCCGCGATGCGTCAGTATACACAACATATGGCTTACCCGGCTGAGGTAAGGCAAGAACTGGTGCCGTAGTCAATGCCTCCTTGAGTTTGTTGAAAGCTCTCTCCGTATGCTCATCCCAAAGAAATGGGACTTCCTTTCCCGTCAATCGTGTCAAAGGTTTCGCGATTGATGAGAAAGCTTGCACGAACTTTTGGTAATAGCCTGCCAATCCGAGGAAACTTCTGATCTCCGTTACTGAGGTTGGACAAGGCCACTTCTGGATGACTTCAATCTTCTCTGGATCCACCGAAACTCCTTCCTTGGAAACTCTATGACCTAAGAAACCAATCTCGCGCTTCCAGAATCGACACTTGCTGAGCTTAGCAAACAACTTCCGGTCTCTTAGTCTCTCAAGTACCATCCTCAGATGCTCCTTGTGCTCCTCCTCGCTCCGTGAGTAGATGAGTATGTCGTCGATGAACACAATCACGAACTTGTCGAGGTAGTCGTGAAATACTTCATTCATCAACCTCATGAATACTGCTGGTGCGTTGGTTAACCCGAATGGCATTACAACGAACTCAAACTGGCCGTACCAAGTGTTGAATGCTGTCTTCATTACGTCGTTCTCTGCTATCGGAATTTGGTGATATCCCGAAGCCAAATCTATCTTCGAGAACAAACTCGCTCCTCTTAGTTGATCCAACAATTCATCGATCCTAGGTAAAGGGTACTTATCCTTGATCGTGACATTGTTGATTCCTCTGTAGTCGATGCACAATCTCATGCTGCCATCCTTCTTCTTCACAAACAAAACCGGAGCTCCCCAAGGTGAAGAACTCGGTCTGATGAAACCTTTGTCTAGTAAATCCTCCAACTGCTTCTTGAGCTCTGCTAACTCTGCTGGTGCCATGCGGTAAGGTGCCTTGGCGATAGGTGCAGCGCTCAGTTCTAAGTTGATGGTGAACGGGTTACTCCGAGGTGGTGGTAACTCCGTTAACGCCCGAAACACGTCTTCAAACTCTTGGACCACTGGAATGTCTTCCATTCTCAATTCCTTTCCTGTCTCCTCTCCGATGTACGTAAGCGATACCAAGTAGACCTCGCCGTCCACTAAGGCTCTCTCTGCTCTCATTGCTGTGACGAACGTTGCTGAGACGCTAGGCTTGATCCCATAATACGCCAATACTCCTCGATGGTCGTCTTCAAAGAAAACTCTTCCTCTTGCACAGTCCAGCCACGCCCGATGCCTTGACAGCCAATCCATTCCTAAAATAACCTCGAAACCTTCTAAGGGCATGACCACTAGGTTGGCTAAAAGGGTTGCGTGTAAAAGCACAATAGGCACATCCAACAACACCTTTTCAGCTTTCAAGGTTTCAAGGTTTGGCCTCCAGGGGTTAACACCGAGATATCAATATCACGGGTCACAAGGGTTCCTACAAATCTAGAGGCTACTACTGGGTTCACAAAATTAGGGGTGGCTCCCGAATCAAACAAAACAACAGCAGGGGTTCCACCAACCAACAATGATCCTAACAAAGATCAACACACTAGCATTCATCCAGAATGCTAACACAACAAACTACAAACTACTAACTACTCTACACAGAAATAAACACGCAAAAGAGAGTTAACACCCAAACAAACCTGTCACAGGACCTCTCGACGGTCCCGGAGCACTAGATGGAGTTTCCTCCATCTCCAAGGCATAGACTCTCCCTTCGGATGCAGGACACCCGGCTGGGTGTTCTCTGGTCGGTCGGTTTGGTTGGGTATGCGCAGACGATCCTCTTCCCTGTCCTGGACGGTTCACAATACACTCGTTGGCGAAATGACCTTTCTCTCCACAGCTGTAGCAAGTAACCGATGCCTTCCAATCCGTCTTCTCAGCCGTTGAGTTGGTGCATTCACGAGAGTAATGTCCCAACTGACCACAATTGTAGCATGTCACCTGTGCCTTCGGCTTCTTTCCATGTCGTTTGAACTGACCCTTTCTTCCTTTCTTCTGGTTGGTTCGCAACTTATCATCCTTGGACTGACTGCTCTGAGGTTTGGGGTTTGATCCAACGGTTGGTTCACGTTCAGCTGCTACCATCTCCTCCACGTTGACTGCTTTCTCTATTAACTCGAACAAACTCACAAAGTTGACGGCTTGTAGACAACTCCCGATCTCTGGCTTAAGACCTCGTAAGAACTTACGAACTAACACCGCTTGATCTCCGTCCTCCTAGTAGATGTATCGACTGAGCTTGAGAAATTCTGATTCGTACTCCCTAACACTCCTTTCACCTTGCTCCAATCGAAGAAATGCTTGCTCCATTCTATCTCTTGCTTCTGGAGGAAAATACTTCCTCTGAAATTCCTGCTTGAATGCATCCCAATCCATGTCTTCTACTCCTTGTCTTCGTGTGATACTCTCCCACCAAGACATTGCGTCTTTCTCCAAGTAATGCACAGCTACGTCTTTCTTGTACTCGTATGGACACCTGGTGGTTGAGAAGTTCTTCTCTACACGCCGTAGCCATGTATCTGCTTTAAAAGTGTCGGCTTCTCCTTCGAACTTATAGGTACCCATGTTCTTCATCGTAAGAACATACTTCCGGAAGTCTGGTTGTCGAGTTTCAGGTTGATTTGCTTCTGGACTTGGGGTAACTTTGTTGGTTAAGACTTTAGACAAAAGGTTATGTACCATAGATAAGGTTGGATCTGCTGGTCTACTTCCTTCTGCTGGAGCTGGTGCAGGTGCTTGCGTAGGTGTAGCCGGCTCTGCTGGTCTTGAGTTGATTCTAATTGATGTAGATCCTTCCGAGTTTGCATGAGATGAATGGGGTCTCTGTGGTCCAACGAATGGTTCTGATTCCACATGCTGAGAATTGGGTGGTGATACTGATAATCGCCACGCTACAGGAGATATGTTCTCCTCACTGTGAGCACGTTCAACGCCTTCCATAGGCCTTGGTCCACTGTCGCCAGTCTGGTTTGCTGAATTCGGAGCATCCCAGAAGTTGTGGTAGTTTGCGTACCTCGACCCATCCTGACCCGACGTTCCAAACGACCAGCCTGCTCCTGATCCTTGATTTGACATCTGCACGGTTTCAAGGGTTAATCCTAAAGAAAGAAAAATTCCCAAGGAACTAATCCTAAAACTACTCCCTAAAAACCCTAAGCGGAACGGACTGGTTTCCTAATGTGGCATAAGCGACTCATTTTGACTCGATAAAAACATTTGAAAAATGTTGCGGTTTATGAGCATGATCGGAAACACGCTCTGATACCACCATTTGTAACACCCCCGGACCGTACCAGGCCGGACTAACCCGGTACGTCCTGGGAGCGCCACAAGTATAGCTCACCGTACCGGTTCGACCAAGAATCAAGAACAAGTCAAGACTCTCGACCAATCCGTTCCAGTTTGCTATGACCTCGATGTCATGGCCTAAGGCTTCACAACCCGTACCACAATCATCGAGTTGTATCGACCCGGACAAGGTCTAATATCATTTAACACACAACTACGAATATAAACATACATTTTATTAATAATAGGTAGAAAGCGTTTTACAAAACATTACAATACAAAATACCAGAGTTTGAGCTCACGGCCTAGTGCCAAAATGAAAAGAAAGTAATTATACATTCCAAAAGATAGTCCGCTTATGCTTATGCCACTTCCAATCTACACCGGCCGCTTCCCGTTCTACTGCGCCCTAAGCTTCCTACCTACGGGCATAGTAGAAGAGGTGAGGGAGCTCCACCTCTAACCTCCACGCACATCTAGACTCAAAGCATAACAATCACTCGCCCTAGTCTAGACAAACACACAAACAATACTTAGCATGAGGGAGCTTAACCTCAAACCTCGATGCACCTAAGTCTAGACTAAAAATAAATAACTAAGCGAGTGACAACTAAACAAACAACCAATCAATCACACAACATGTATGCATGCAGCACACACTTTCCCCGGGGCCCTGCAGAAAATCGATTAACTATGCCCCGAGTCTCCGTTTAAGACCCATTGGTCAAGCTCGAACCTGCAAACAAAACACACACACAAGAAACCCACCTTGGCTACTGGCTACAAAGACTATCCAGCACCCCTAGCTATCTCCCCAAAAACGCTAACTAAAAACTACCCGAAAACACTCTTTTTCTCGGTTTCTCTCTCTAACTCACCACTCTCTCTCTAAGGTAAGCTCTCACGGTTTTGAATGAGAAAAATGAAAGGGAGGGGTCTGGTATTTATAGAAATGGAGGACTGAGGCTGGGCTGGACAAATGGCACACATGCATGAGGAAAAATGGACACATGTCCCACTACGAAACTTCCGTGGCAAGTAACCTTGCTTCCGGAAGGTTTTTACCTTTCTCCCCAAGTTTTCCCGTTGCTTGGTCACCAAGTCTCATCTTCTAGAAGCTTCGTAACTTGGTCGCCAAGTCTTCTTCCAGCCAATGAGAGTTTGCCACACGTATCGCTCCGTCATCCTTGCCACGCGTATCGCTCCGTCACTCCTCTGAATCCAATCGGTGGTCGCCATGTCATCGCGTCTTCACTTTCTTTGCCATGTCAACAACTTCTAAACCTCTTCTTCAAATGAGAAAACTTATTCCTTGATTTACTTAGACAATGCTTCTCCTTCTTCGGTTTCAAAACGTCGATCTCCTCTTGCTCGGTTTTTATCGATTTTCTCGTACCGGCAGAAAACTGTCTTTTGACCATGACCGTTCCTCGTTTCGACCACGACTAAGGTCAAGGTCTTTGACTTTTCTACTTATGAGCAGGGTCATTACAACGTTAGTACAAGATCCGCCATCAATGATCAAGCTACATACCTTGTGATCAACACTACATCTGTTGTGAAAGATGTTCTCCCGTTAGATGGTCTCTGGATCAAAGAGGGTGCTAAGAGCTCTCCGGGTCACTAGCAGCTCGCCTGTCTCTGGGTAGTCGGTTACTTCCTCATCAGAGAGCACTGCCGCGGCCTCTGCCTCATCTTGGGATTAATACTCGCCATCCCCCTTTAGGACCATCACTCGTTTTTTTGTCAATCCCAGGCATAGTGGCCCTTGCCCTGACACTTATAACAAATGATGTCACGAGTACGCAAAGTTTGGGCTTGAGTCTTACCCTGCTCCGGTTTGTATGCATTGGACGAGTCAGCCTGGTTTGTCTTGAATCAGCTCTCAATCTCAATCGCCTTGCCCTTGTCGCCTTGCTTTGAGCCCGGTTGAGTCCATGCAGGCTTGCTGCGGCTGGTGCTGGCCGTCTTGCGCTTGATGTGCTGCTCGGCTTGCGTAGCAAAGTGCAGTAGGTCGTTGAAGTCTTCATACTGTTGTCTCTCCACCTTGCGGGCAATGCGGTCTTGCAGCCCTTCCAGGAACTGGGACATCATCGTCTCTTCGGGCTCGTCGGTCTCAAGCTTATTCCTAAGTGCCTCAAACTCCTCAAAGTATTCCTCCACAGTCTTAGTTCCCTGCGTAAGTTTACGAAAACGTTTTAGCACATCACGCTGGTAGTAAGATGGAATGTACCTCGCGCGAAGCTTGGTCCGCATCCTGGTCCAATTACGCGCTCTCCACACTGGCCCGGACTTGGCGACGTCTCGATCCCACCATGAAAGAGCATTGTCCGTCAGCTGGGCTGCTGCTAGGGCAATCTTCCTCGCCTCGCTATATTATTAATAGTCGAAGATGTACTCCATTAGCTTCTCCCACACGATGTAGGCCTCCGGATCAACCTTGCCGGCAAATGTTGGGGGAAGAAGCTTAAGCGCCTTGCCTCCTAACCATGGCTCTTCCTCCTCTCGGTCTCGACCTCCTCTATGGTCGCGGCCTCCTCCTACTTGGGCCCGGAGTCCTCGCGCGTTCCTCCTCCCTCCCCGGTTCGGCCTCTCCTCGTCCTGACTGCGCGTATCATCAGTACTGTCCGCGTCCGAGTCAGTGTCATGCGGATCCGGCTGATTCCTTCCGGGTGGTCGAGGTCCGTTGGGCCTGCCTCCCTGCCGTAGCTGAGCAAGCTCGGCGGTGATAGCCCTAAGACTCGCCCTCAGCTCTTCATTGTCAGCTAGGAGCTGAGCGTTTATGGCCGCTTGGTCTTGACCTACATCTCCCATAGTTTCTGAAAAAGATACTCAAAGAAAAGATCAAAGGCAAGAGGGTTTAAATAGAGGCTTGGGTCGGATACTAGAGTATCGACCAAGACAAAGAGTAAATGCAAAATTTAAAGATGAAAATCGAATCAAGATTGAAAAAGGAAAGTGGGAATATTTTTTTTGATTTTCGAAAGCTTGGAAGGAAAGCAAAACTATTTGATTTTTTTTTTAAATGCAAAAATCGAAAACTTGGAGAACAATCAAAAAATTTCAAAATATGGAAAGTAAATATTTTTTTTTTGAAGTGCAACGGCTAGGGTTCAGAAAGAACTGAGTTTCACAGGAAACTTCAGCTCTGATACCAAAATGTTGTAGGCACAGGACGGATGGTCGGATTGGACGGACGGACGGACAGTCGGATGGCCGTTCCGCGGTTCAGTTAGCCTTGGCTCGGATGGACGGTACCGGCCAGGTCGTCTCTTGTTTGGGATTGTACCTGAAACAGATATGAACTTTTATGATTTTTCAATAGAAACAAGAAGAGAAACCGAGAGACTAATGGATGAATGATAAATAAGCAAGATATGATTCTTTTGGGTTTTATAGAATCGATGAATGAAATCTAGAACAAAAGATAGAGAAAAGAGAAGTTTGGCGGATGGAATCTGTTGCTGGACGTGTGTCTCTCTCAACAAGATGCCAAGGACGGATGGAAGGATAGATATGGATCCGGCTCTTGCTGGATGTATGTCTCTCTCAAGATTCGGACAAGGAATGGAATGGATCGAAGGACTCCACAAAGAACAATGGATCGGTTCTTTGATATGTCAGACGGCTTCTCTCAATGGTTTCACACAACTGAAAGACTTAGGGTTTCTTTGCTAAAGCAAAAACGATTTCATAAAAAGACTTAGCCGAAAATTGGCAACTACAAAGGTTTAAATAGGTGTTCCTCAATGGACTTTAAAAGATAAAAAGGCCTAGACAAATGGCCAAAGTCTTAACCGAAATAAATTAAAGAAAAACAATAGACTGGTCGCGGTTTGAGATGTCCGGATCAGAACTCATAGTATGCTTGCATGTTGCCACATTAAAACCTTTCGGGAAAACCCAGTGGGACAAAACCCGATAAGGAAAAAGAGTACAACACATACTACTCCTTCTGATGGTCGGCTATATCTCTGAACCAGAAGCAATTTGGTTGGATGGATTGAGTATGAAGGTGGAAATGATCAGGCCGGCTTCATTCTGGCCGATGGAGGAGAACTGTCTTGAATGGAAGGGCTCTGGAACCTCTAATGGTTCGCTGGTGTCTTCCAGCTTTAAGTCAGACAACTCCTGGATCAATAGTTGCTTGAATTCGGTTTGTTCCTGTGCAAGCAACTCCTGGACAGCTTTGGCAAATCCAGCTCTTATAACCCTTGAGCCGGACCTTGTGGTAGGACCTTTGCGGATGATGGGAACCTCAGTCGTGGGTACTACAACACCTAAGACTGGCTGGTACGTTTCCTAGATCCATGGCCGTCCCAACGATCTTATTCAGGATCGGGGATGCGACATGGGCTGTCTGTTCAGTACACAAAGGCGTCCATGGGTTTCCGCCAGCACACAAAGGATGTCCGTGGCAGTCTGTCAGCACACACAGGACGTCCGTGGCTGTCCATCAGTACATATATCAGCACGCTGGTCCTTGGACTCAGCACGCTGGCCCTTCAGGTGGACTGTTTGGGTGATTTTGGCCCACGTGGGCTGTCTGTTCAATACACACAGGACGTCCGTGGGTGTCCGCCAGCACACACAGGACGTCCGTGCTGTCTGTGGCTGTCCGTCAGCACACACAGGAGGTCCGTGGCTGTCTATCATTACACATATCAGCACGCTGGTCCTTGGACTCAGCAGGCTGGCCCCTCCCGTGGACTGTTCGGGTGATTTTGGCCCAGGTGGGCTGTCTGTTCAGTACACACATGACGTCTGTGGGTGTCTGTCAGCACACACAGGACGTCTGTGTGTGTCCGTCAGCACACACAGGACGTCCGTGGCTGTCCGTGTGTGCCCTTGTGTGTCCGTCAGCACACATGACGTCTGTGGCTATCCATCAGTACACATATCAGCACGTTGGTCCTTCGACTCAGCACGCTGACCCTTCCCGTGGACTGTCCGGGTGATTTTGGCCCACATAGGCTGTCTGGTCAGTACACACAGGACGTCCGTGGGTGTCCGCCAGTACACACATGACGTCCTTGGCTGTCTGTGTGTGTCCGTGTGTGTCCGTCTGTGTCCGTCAGCACACACAGGACGTCCGTGTCTGTCCATCAGTACACATATCAGCACGTTGGTCCATGGACTCAGCACGCTGGCCCTTCCCGTGGACAGTTTGGGTTATTTTGGCCCACGTGGGCTGTCTGTTCAGTACACATTGGACGTCCGTGGGTGTCCGCGAGCACACACAGGACGTCTGTGGCTCACAGTGGCTGTCCATCAGCACACACACGACGTCCGTGGCTGTCTATGTGTGT
Organism: Brassica napus; assembly: GCF_020379485.1. Classification (NCBI taxonomy): domain Eukaryota; kingdom Viridiplantae; phylum Streptophyta; class Magnoliopsida; order Brassicales; family Brassicaceae; genus Brassica; species Brassica napus. The sequence continues at coordinate 25,262 of NW_026015890.1, read as the reverse complement.
TCGTATGTGTCCGTCAGCACACACAGTACGTCTGTGGGTGTCTGTCAGCACACACAGGACGTCCGTGTGTGTCCGTCAGCACACCCATGATGCCGTGGCTGTCCATGTGTGTCCGTGTGTGTCCGTCAGCACACACAGGACGTCTGTGGCTGTCCATCAGTACACATATCAGCACGTTGGTCCTTGGACTCAGCACGCTGGCCCATCCCGTGGACTGTTTGGGTGATTTTGGCCCGCGTGGGCTGTCTGTTCAGTACACACATGACATCCGTGGGTGTCCGCCAGCACACACTGAACGTCTGTGGCTGTCAGTGGCTGTCCCTCAGCACACACAGGACATCCGTGGCTGTCTGTGTTTGTCTGTGTGTGTCTGTCAGCACACACAGGACGTATGTGGCTCTCCATCAGTACACATATCAGCACGCTGGTCCTTGGACTGAGCACGCTGGCCCTTCCCGTGGACTGTTCGGGTGATTTTGGCCCACGTGGGCTGTCTAATCAGTAAATGCAGAACGTCCGTGGGTGATCGTCAGCACACACAAGAAGATACGGACGGACGGACGGACGGTCGGTCGGATGGCCGTTCCGCGGTTCAGCTAGCCTTGGCTCGGATGGACGGTACCGGCCAGGTCGTCTCTTGTTTGGGATTGTACCTGAAACAGATATGAACTTTTATGAGTTTTCAATAGAAACAAGAAGAGAAACCGAGAGACTAATGGATGAATGATAAATAAGCAAGATATGATTCTTTTGGGTTTTATAGAATCGATGAATGAAATCTAGAACAAAAGATAGAGAAAAGAGAAGTTTGGCGGATGGAATCTGTTGCTGGACGTGTGTCTCTCTCAACAAGATGCCAAGGACGGATGGAAGGATAGATATGGATCCGGCTCTTGCTGGACGTATGTCTCTCTCAAGATTCGGACAAGGAATGGAATGGATCGAAGGACTCCACAAAGAACAATGGATCGGTTCTTTGATATGTCAGACGGCTGCTCTCAATGGTTTCACACAACTGAAAGACTTAGGGTTTCTTTGCTAAAGCAAAAACGATTTCATAAAAAGACTTAGCCGAAAATTGGCAACTACAAAGGTTTAAATAGGTGTTCCTCAATGGACTTTAAAAGATAAAAAGGCCTAGACAAATGGCCAAAGTCTTAACCGAAATAAATTAAAGAAAAACAATAGACCGGTCGCGGTTTGAGATGTCCGGATCAGAACTCATAGTATGCTTGCATGTTGCCACATTAAAACCTTTCGGGAAAACCCAGTGGGACAAAACCCGATAAGGAAAAAGAGTACAACACATACTACTCCTTCTGATGGTCGGCTATATCTCTGAACCGGAAGCAATTTGGTTGGATGGATTGAGTATGAAGGTGGAAATGATCAGGCCGGCTTCATTCTGGCCGATGGAGGAGAACTGGCTTGAATGGAAGGGCTCTGGAACCTCTAATGGTTCGCGGTGTCTTCCAGCTTTAAGTCAGACAACTCCTGGATCAATAGTTGCTTGAATTCGGTTTGTTCCTGTGCAAGCAACTCCTGGACAGCTTTGGCAAATCCAGCTCTTATAACCCTTGAGCCGGACCTTGTGGTAGGACCTTTGCGGATGATGGGAACCTCAGTCGTGGGTACTACAAATCCTAAGACTGGCTGGTACGTTTCCTCGATCCATGGCCGTCCCAACGATCTTATTCAGGATCGGGGATGCGACATGGGCTGTCTGTTCAGTACACAAAGGCGTCCGTGGGTTTCCGCCAGCACACAAAGGACGTCCGTGGCTGTCCGTCAGCACACACAGGACGTCCGTGGCTGTCCATCAGTACATATATCAGCACGCTGGTCCTTGGACTCAGCACGCTGGCCCTTCAGGTGGACTGTTTGGGTGATTTTGGCCCACGTGGGCTATCTGTTCAATACACACAGGACGTCCGTGGGTGTCCGCCAGCACACACAGGACGTCCGTGCTGTCTGTGGCTGTCCGTCAGCACACACAGGAGGTCCGTGGCTGTCCATCATTACACATATCAGCACGCTGGTCCTTGGACTCAGCAGGCTGGCCCCTCCCGTGGACTGTTCGGGTGATTTTGGCCCAGGTGGGCTGTCTGTTCAGTACACACATGACGTCCGTAGGTGTCTGTCAGCACACACAGGACGTCTGTGTGTGTCCGTCAGCACACACAGGACGTCCATGGCTGTCCGTGTGTGCCCTTGTGTGTCCGTCAGCACACATGAAGTCTGTGGCTGTCCATCAGTACACATATCAGCACGTTGGTCCTTGGACTCAGCACGCTGACCCTTCCCGTGGACTGTCCGGGTGATTTTGGCCCACATGGGCTGTCTGGTCAGTACACACAGGACGTCCGTGGGTGTCCGCCAGTACACACATGACGTCCTTGGCTGTCTGTGTGTGTCCGTGTGTGTCCGTCTGTGTCCGTCAGCACACACAGGACGTCCGTGTCTGTCCATCAGTACACATATCAGCACGTTGGTCCATGGACTCAGCACGCTGGCCCTTCCCGTGGACTGTTTGGGTTATTTTGGCCCACGTGGGCTGTCTGTTCAGTACACATAGGACGTCCGTGGGTGTCCGCGAGCACACACAGGACGTCTGTGGCTCACTGTGGCTGTCCGTCAGCACACACACGACGTCCGTGGCTGTCTATGTGTGTTCGTATGTGTCCGTCAGCACACACAGTACGTCTGTGGGTGTCTGTCAGCACACACAGGACGTCCGTGTGTGTCCGTCAGCACACCCATGATGCCGTGGCTGTCCGTGTGTGTCCGTGTGTGTCCGTCAGCACACACAGAACGTCTGTGCCTGTCCATCAGTACACATATCAGCACGTTGGTCCTTGTACTCAGCACGCTGGCCCATCCCGTGGACTGTTTGGGTGATTTTGGCCCATGTGGGCTGTCTGTTCAGTACACACATGACATCCGTGGGTGTCCGCCAGCACACACTGGCCGTCTGTGGCTGTCAGTGGCTGTCCCTCAGCACACACAGGACGTCCGTGGCTGTATGTGTTTGTCTGTGTGTGTCTGTCAGCACACACATGACGTATGTGGCTCTCCATCAGTACACATATCAGCACGCTGGTCCTTGGACTGAGCACGCTGGCCCTTCCCGTGGACTGTTTGGGTGATTTTGGCCCACGTGGGCTGTCTAATCAGTAAATGCAGAACGTCCGTGGGTGATCGTCAGCACACACAGGACGTCCGTGTGTGTCCGTCAGCACACACAGGACGTCCGTGTGTGTCCGTCAGCACACACAGGACGTCCGTGTGTGTCTTTCAGCACACACAGGACGTCTGTGGCTCTCCGTGTGTGTCTGTGTGTGTCCGTCAGCACACACAGGACATCCGTGGCTGTCCGTGTAAAATACTCAGAGAAATCGTAGAGAGAGAGAAAGAAAGAGAGACAGAGTTTCCGGCCAAAGCATGGCCGATTGTGTGGTGGTTAGATTTCCGGCGATCTGATCATTTATGAAGCAACCTCCAATCAAGTATGGGAGACCGAGAGCAGGAGAAGAACATGGAGAACCCTGACATGGTTCAGAAGGTACGTGGTGGGCTATGGCCGCATCAGACCGAATGGACGGTCCTTGTGGTCGCACCGCGGCTCTGGTCGGTTCATTAGACCTAGCCCCTTTTCCTTTTCTTGTTTCTATCCGGTTCTTTCTCTTCTTTCTGATTATACACAAAGGGTTGTGTTGGTTCACTCCAAGGAACACGTCCCTAGACTTGGCCGGTCATAACCAAACCGCTAACCTAGACACTGGTCAGTTAGATGGTCGGTTCGAATCGCACCATGTATTGGGGGGTTGGGCTAAACGGTTGGCCATGTCCCAAAAGGCACGAGTTGCCAAGGGTCACGAGTTAGAAAGGGTTGTGAGTTACCAAGGGTCACGAGTTACCAAAGGTTGTGAGTTGCCAAAGGGTGTAAGTGACCAAGGGTTACGAACATCAAGAGGTACGAGGACCAAGAGGTAAGAGGACCAAGAGGTACCAAGGACCGAAGGGGTCCATGTTCCAAACGGTGCCTGTTGAGACAGGTCGTGTCCGTTCCTTAGGATCAGTCAATGTTCTTGTCTGTTTAAGACAAGTACACGGTTCATCTAAGACGGGGTAGGAGTCGCAAGGTCTGGTCGGTCGCTTAGCCTACCGGATTGGGCTTGTGGCTTACTCGTCCGTTGGATCCAGGCCCAAGGCCGGATCAGGTAAGGAAGTCCGTTGGGCCATTGAGCCGGACTTCAACTAGGCCGGTCGCACCTAGATTCCATCCGGTTGGACGGATTGGTCTTCGGGGTGATTCGGACTGTTCGTGTGTTCTATTTATGTATTTTGGACTGTCTTTCTAATTCTAAGTCAAGGGGTGGTTGGTTGAATGACGTAGGATACAGTAGGCAGGTTCATATCTTTTTATAAGTATTTTTTCCGAGGTTTATTTATGTTCTAGGAACCAAGCCAAGGATTGTAGAAACGGCCGGTTCTATTCTCGGTTATGCTTAATGCTTATCGGGTTGTGGTTTCAGGAACTAAGGATGGTTCTGGTCAAGCCAAGGAGCAGTGAAGGCTCGGTCAGTGAGAGGCTGTGTAACGTGTGGTTAGATGATGCTAGGGATGAACTAGTGATTGTCTATGAAACAATTAAGAAGTTTGTGTTGGATCTCATGTTTCTAAGTAATAAATTTTTATACATTTATATTCCGCTGTGCTATCTGTTCAATTGTTTTACAACCTCAGATTCGAACATGACTTAGTAAATAAAAGACTTAAAATGAATCAAACAAGCAAAGAAATTGATTAAGTAGCAAACGGGTCCAGTTTCGTCGAGAGGCCAGATTCGGGCGTTACAGTGTCCGTATGTGTCCATCAGCACACACAGGACGTCCGTGGCTGTCCATCAGTACACATATCAGCACGTTGGTCCTTGGACTCAGCACTCTGGCCCTTCCCGTGGACTGTTCGGGTGATTTTGGCCCACGTGGGCTGTCTGTTCAGTACACACAGGACGTCCGTTGGTGTCCGCCAGCACACACAGGACGTCCGTGGCTGTCAGTGTGTGTCCGTGTGTGTCCGTCAGCACACATAGGACGTTATTGGCTGTCCTTCAGTACACATATCAGCACGCTGGTCCATGGACTCAGCACGCTGGCCCTTCCCATGGACTGTTCGGGTGATTTTGGCCCACGTGGGCTGTCTGTTCAGTATACACAGGACGTCCGTGTGTGTCCGTCAGCACACACAGGACGTCCGTGT
>NW_026015890.1:10000-15000 GCF_020379485.1 Brassica napus | reverse complement strand
GCAATTAAGTGTTCGTCGGTCGATCTCGGCGACTTACCATCGACCGATTTTGCTCGCTTTCTGTCGATCGATGCTGATATCTGGTGTTGAGCTGCGAGTTGCCTCTGAAAGGCTTTGACTTCTTTCTGTAGCCATTCTGCGTGGCTGTCTAGTCCACCGATTCTGTCGTCGAATGGAAAGTAGATGTCATCGCAGTGTTTTTCAAGTCGTTCCTCCATGGTGTCTATAGCAGTGTAGATCTTGGATGTGATCTTGTCAACCTCTGCTGCTGTGTAGGGAAGTAACTCCACAGGATTCTTGCCATTGATCCATGGCCCTCGTAGCCTGTCGATCGAAAATGAGTTTGCCTGTAAAAAATTTTCATTAGTAATTTTATCAATATCCCTTTGGGCATGAAGTATTTGACTAGACAATTTGTTTAAATATAGCATGACTGGTGATACGAAGCGGTCATGCATGTCGTCGTAAGTATGCAGCCTATCATCCATGGCTGAAATCTTAGCGTCGAGCGATGTGATGGTACACACGTCGATCGATGTGGCTGGTTGTTGGTCCTTCTTGCGAATGGTGTCTAGATCTTGCTGTAGTACCTCGATTTTAGTGCTCAGCCAGTCCACGTTGTTGTTGAGAGGGTAGTACATGTCGTTTATCCTCGTGTTGATGTATGAGACTTCCCATTCAGCCTTGTGTTCTGCTGAACATTGAGGTTCTGCAGGGATCTGGGCTGTCGGAAGACTGACGTCGATCGATGGTGCATGTGGTGCGTCGATCGATGCTGAGGTCCTGGCTTCCTTCTCAAGTTGCTGTCGTAAACTCTCAATTTCTGTCCTCATTTCTACCATACTTCTGAAAAGCTCATTGTCGCCTCTATCCAAAGGTTGATGTGTATCTTCTACCAATGATTTGAGCTCCTCTCCCAGTTTTTCCTGAGCTCCACAAATACCAGTCACCATCTCGTTGATTTCATCTTTGGTGTAGAGTTCTGGTGCCAGTCTTGTGAGTGTGAAGGAAGTGGCTTGTTCTGGAAGACAGATGTGGCTCTCTTCAAAAAGAGATGCTCTTTCCAGTAATTTCCTGATGTCGTCCTTTGTGACAGGTATCATCTCACCAGCTACGCCTCGTGCGTGTCCACACTCATCTCTGTAGACTCCATACTCGTCCCTTCGTTCCCAAGTGAACTTTCTGGCTCCGTACATGTCAAAAGCGCGGTATCCAAATTCATAACGTCTGTCGATCGACGTCTGGTCATCCTTATCGGTCGACGTTGGTGTTATCCTGTCGATCGATGTCTGAGTTGTCCCGTCGATCGATGCTTGGCCTTTTGGTTGGCATGATAGATATGGATTGATTTCTGTTGCGGCGACTCCTACGTGTTTGTTTGGATTGGTTTGAATGACGTCTGGAGTGCCACGTTGCTGTGAGAATAGGTTGTCAGGTCCATTGGCCACTTGAAGGATATCTGCTATGTCCTCTCTGGACACTTGTAAGATCCTTCCATCTATTGCACGTGCGTTGCCATCAGGGTCCGTGAAAATACCAAATGCATCATGTGTTAGAAAACCGTAATAAATATTTGCATTATCATTCAATTTAGAAATAGAAAGATTAGGTTTAAGAGTAGTATCGATCGATGTTGATACAGATGCATCGATCGAGGGCAGAATAATTTCTGCAGAACTTGTGTTCTTGAGATGATTGCTCTTCATGGATTTTCCTGTTGATGTAGACGGAAGAGTGTTCATCTTTTCTGCTTGTGTGTCTGCTCTGGTGTGTGGAGGTGGTTTCAGGGGTGCAAAACGTTTTAAATAGGTATCTATAAACCTAGTTGGAGAGGGAATATTCTCCTGCTCCTGGATTTTCGCTCCGGCGCAAATATCGATCGATGTTCCTATATGGGTGTCGATCGATGTGAGCGGTTGTTTTGCTGGACGAGGGTGGGTATCGACCGATGTGGAGTGCACTTCGTCGAACGATGTTGAAAACGTGTTGGTGAACTTATGTGTTTCAAATCTTTCATCCTGCAAAGACATTTCTATTGCACGTTCCTTCCAATAATCATCATCGTATTCCTCTGTATGTTCCTCGTTAGGTGATGTAATTACAGTGTCAACTGCAAAACTTTCATGGAAACCACTGTCTGCCCAACTGCCTATGGAATAATCATCACGTCCTCTCTTGCTTGGAGGTTGGAAGGCAAAGTGTGGATAACAATGATTAGGTAGAGCAAAATGGTCAACCGGCTGATCAACGTCGAGCGACGTTTTGTTGCGGTCATCGGTCACCGTTGACTCATTGGAATCGATCGATGGAAAAGTGTGGGTGTCTATCGATTCCGAGTACTCTGATTCGTACTCTGCTCCACAATGGCATGCGCCAATGAAACCAAGTTCTTTCCCGTAATCCACAAAATTAATAATTTTTCTCTTAGATCGGATAGGGTCGTAGTGGATGTTGGGGTCTATCAGCATCAGACACAATTTGTTTTTGTTCATGTCACAAACAGCTCCTACTGTAGCTAGGAAAGATCTTCCAAGCAGAAGTGAAGAGTTCTAGTTAAGTTTGATGTCCAAGACATGAAAATCTACCGGGACAAGGGCATTACCAATCTGTACCTCCAGATCTCTTATGATACCTCCTGATTGTTTTTCTGAAAGATCCACGAAGGTGAAGGATTCTGTTGAAGGTTCGATGGTCAAACCAAGATGGTCTGCCATGATCCTAGGGAGGATACTAACTGATGCTCCTGTGTCACACATTGAATGGGGAAATTCAACACCCTTGACTACGCATGGTATTGCAAACTTCCCAGGATCACTCTTCTTCGACAATGTGATCATGTGTCTCATCTTCTCTCTGACTTGATGAAACATTCTCCTAATGTCTTCCTCAGTTACCTTTGTTTCTCTGAAGAACATCCACAACCTGTGTGTGAAGTAAGCTTCATCAAAAGGTTTTTCGATTGGGATTCTGAGGATTCTTTTAGTGAAACCATCCATCTCCTTATCGTTAGCTTCCCTCTTAAGGTACTTAGGAATTTTCTCCTTTCTTTTCCTTAACCTTCTCCCTTCAGTTTCCTGATCTTCTTGAACTGGTTCTGGTGAACTATTTAAAGGGTTGGGTTTTGGTTCGGGTGGGCTATCTATTGGTTTAGGTGGTGTTTTGAGTGCGTTGATATAGTCATTATCGACTGAGGGTAACCGCACTCGGTATGTCAGAGGTGCCTGTCGATCGATGGGAGGTGTGTTGTGACGATCGACGTCGAACTCACTCTGTCGATCGATGGTTGGGTCAACCGATCGATCGATTTTATCATAGAAAGGGGAGGGTGGGTGAGGATGCTTAGCTGCAAATTCTTCATGAGTTAGAATTCGAACTGCATTGCATTCAGTCGATTTAGCGGACGACGTCGATCGATAACTGGAGTAATCCATCCATCGATCTTCGTCATGGTCTGTCGATTGATGCGAGTTCATCGACATCGGTCGACACCATTGGGATCCGCCGAGACTCATGGAGCTTTCGATTTTGAAGTCTCCTTCCTCAAGCTTTTCATGTCTCACCACTTGCCAGAAATCATCATCTATGATGGCATTTACGTGGTGTTTTCCTTTGTCTGCTCCTGCCTCTCTAGCGAATGCTTCTTGCCTCTTTATAGTTTTGCCAGTCTGAATCACTTGTGTTTCAAGTGTTCTCACCTGAGTCCCTAAGGTCTCGATTTTGGTGTTCAGATTGTTGTAGGCGGAGTCTATTTTACCGTTGAAATCCACGGTGATATGTTGTTGTCCCAACAGTACTCGATCAAGCATTTCTTCGATCTTGCTTTCATGAGTCTGGGGTGGTGGATTCTGGTAGTAGGAGTTCGAGTAGCTTTTGCTGTTGTTGTGAACTCTGGTTACTTCTTTGACCATTTCCAAAGAAGTTTCTGTTTCCGCCCTGGTTTCCAAATTTCTGGAATCCGATACCTCCGATGAAGTTCACATTTTCTTCTCCTTCCATATCTGCTACTTCTCCTTCAGCTAAACAGACTTGCTTCCTAAGAAGCTCGTGCACCACATCTAACTTAGCTCTTACTTCGTCCATATGTTCCTTCCCGATAGAAGCTACAGACTTCTTCCGTTCAGAGTCAGTGTTTTTGGTGTTGCTGCTGTTAGCAAGGTTTTCGATAAGTCTCACAGCTTCTAACGGATTCCGAGTAGTGAAGTTTCCTTCACTCGCCGTATCAAGAGCCATTTGATACTGTAAGGCGAGACCTCGAAAGAAAATGCTTAGCAGCTGCACTTCGTTAAATCCGTGGTGTGGACAGTCTCGCTGGAAGAACCTAAATCTAATCCACGCATCTTTGAAGGACTCTCCAGCCTCCTGCGAGAATGTGGATATTTTGTTTCGAAGTTCTTCAGTGCGTGCCTCATCGAAGAAGTTTCGTAAGAAAGCATTCTTGATGTCGGCCCAGGATGTTAAGGATCCTATGGGTAGCTGCCTAAGCCAGTGCATCGATTCTCCATTCAGTGTGTATCTGAAGAGCTTGCACAGCAGGTAATCTTCGAGGACTCCTTCCATCCGAATAGCAGCGATTAAATCCTCGAACCGTTGTAGATGGTCCATAGGATGCTCGTGCGGTAACCCAGAGTAGGGTATCTGCGACACGAGAGTGTAGTATTGAGGCTTCAGCTCGAAATTCTGCTTCTGGATCTCCGGAAGTCGAATAGCTGATCTGTTGGAATAGTACTCATCTGGGCGATTGTAGTCGGCCAGTGGTTTCGAGCGAGCGTCCTCGTCTACAGGTTGATCAGCTCCTGTAGCATAAGCATCAGGGATTACAGTCCCCTGAGCGTCTATTTTCTGACCTGTTGCATTACGCAGATGACCGTCCTGGTCATACAGGTTTCCGTTCTCGTCCTGTGTTAGAATAATAACGTTTACCATTTTTGACGACACAGTATCGATCGACGTACACGGTGTAATATCGATCGTTGTCGAACGATTAGGATCGATCGACGATG
>NW_026015890.1:0-5000 GCF_020379485.1 Brassica napus | reverse complement strand
CATGGTTGGTTACGTTGATTGCTAACCATAGCGGATAGGTTAGATCAAAAGGGTACTAGTCGCCAAAGGTTGCGTGTTGCCAAGTGTCATGAGTTACCAAAGGTTGTGAGATACCAAAGGATGCAAGTAACCAAAAGGTACGAGATACCAATGGTTGCAAGTATCAAAGGGTACGAGGACCAAAGGGTACCAATGACGGTGCATCGTGATCCAAGGTTGCGTGTTGCCAAGGATCATGTTGTGATCCAAGAGGTACGAACGTGTCGTGATCCAAGAGGTACGAACGTATCATGATCCATCGGATGTGAACGGTTCGTGACCGAAAGGGTACAAACGGGTTGGGACAGAAAGGGTACGAACGGAACGGGACCGAAAAGGGTACGAGTTGTTCAATGGTCACAAGGACACCAAATGCATTATGTTGGGCGTGGACCCACATGATGGCAATAAGTTGTCCTACAGGTCAATACATGAGTGTAAAGAAATAGCAAAGGCCTTAAGGCTAAGTGCAATCCGTACAACATGATTGATGTATGAACCATAATCCATGGTCAATGGATGAAGGTTCTGGCCGCAAAGGCTAAGTGGGATATCTTATGATCAACCTTTGGTTGGTTAGTAGAATAGGCGCCATATGTAGGGCGTAGACCCACATAATGGCAATGGAAGGCCGGTTATATCAGTACATGCTAAGTGGACGATGGCTTATCAAGTCTAGTGGTCGGATCATGTTTCATGACGATGGTTCGATGGCCGAACACTAGTATGTATAGTCACGTTGCTGGAGTAAGAGTATTGATGTGATGCTTCTAGATATCAACCTTGGTGTTAATAGCTTCGAGATTGGCTAAGAGTCATTACGAAGTGTGTGGCTAGTACTATGTGTCGTAGACCATAGATACTGAGCCTAAGTGTGATTGTTCAAGGAAGGCCGTGTAATATCTGATTATGGTTGAGTATGGACGACCTTACCTCTGAATGATGGTTCAAGGTGTCGGTCCTAACCTGATTAATGAATGCATCGGTTGGTATGAACAAATCATATATGTTGTCTGGGTTAAGTCCCAAGGCCGGTCAGGCCAGATGAAGACTCATCAGTTCCAAGTCATGTGAGGATGGTTGGTTGATTGACTTAGGATCTAATGAGCTTTGTCAGTCCAGAAGATGGACTTGGTACTATTGCCTATAAGGCAAAAGGATTTCGGATTGTGCATGAGCCGAGAAAGGCCATATGCAAACCCTTATCCTTTCAAAGACTTCTCAAAGGTTACTTATGTCTGTGGGGATGGTTGGTTTAATGACTAAGTACCTAGGGGAGTTGTTTGATGCAGGAGTCACGATAAGGACCTTAAGTAAGATCATTGAGTGATCGGGGTTCAGCTGTCAAGCAAGAGAAATTTGAGTCAATGGAGGACCGATGAGCTAATAAGCTCCATAGATGTGGCAAAGGTATGATCTAGCATTTACTTATGTAGATCTAAATAGAATGGTTTAGGGGAATGGAACCTCAGAATCGTATGGCTTGGTTTGGGTTTAGGATTGACCTTTAAGCTAAATGGTAGTTGAGTAAACTGACCAAGGCTAAGGTGATTCGACCAGACAAGTGTTAGATTGGTTTTAGACCAATGGTTAACTAGAGAATAATCCGCTGCGTATCTGTTGAAAGGATCTAAGCTATTAATGACTAGGAAGTCTTTAGATAAGGTTTAAGTTAGCCCTCGCCTTTAGGCGATATTATAAATAAAGGGCAAAAATTAAGAGGTTCGGCCAGGAAGTGGACCGAGCGATGTAAGGCTTCGACCACGGCCTTGTCGGCCGGATCGGGGTATTACAAGTTGGTATCAGAGCATGCTTGATCCTGTTTAGGAAAACGCTCTAAGATTATGAGTTTCATACCGAAATTATTTCCAAAACTATGATGACTATGAAACCTTAGTTTGGGTGAGCCAAGAAAGAGTTGAGGAAAGCTAGGGTATCATGCTTGTGAATGTGGGAATTCTAAGATGAACCGGCTTAGCCAAGATACGTTTTCCAAGGGCAAGAACCTAAAAACAGAAAGGTTGGTCGATCTAGTATTTAGAAGTACTAGACGGGTTGGAAGGGATGGAATCAATGCAAGACTTGTTTATGGATGTCCTGAAAAAGGGAAGTAACATGGACCAGAGAGTGGCTTGGGTTGAAATAAACGTGCAGCATTCTACTGAAGTAAAGTGTTATCCCTTGATGGTCGTTCATAATAAGTAAAGCATATGCAATATTAAAATCTGACTCAAGGGAGACACTACATGACCAGTACACGAGTGGACTTCTGATCAGATGGATCAGTTAGGACTCGGTATAAGTCAAGGTAGGTTTCCATTTAACGAGTCAGATGGAATGAATCAATTCCAATCTGAATCCGTCCAAAGAAAGAATGAGGAAACTCAGGGTATTCGTTCCAATCTTTGGAAGAACATGATGTTAAGTATCATAGTATGATGGGGATTATAGTATATTATAATTGCTGTTGTGAATGGTGTGAGCATTTGCAATAGTAAGACGCTTTGGAGAATGGTATGGGAAGTTTTCCAAATATGTGATCGAACCGAAATCCTACTCATCTAGGTACCTAATGGTAGTGGAAGTATTAAGTGATAGGCGACGTCATGAGGGATGTTATGGGACGTTCTTTGTGGTGTGGTCATGAACTGAGATATTTTCCACAAGTGGATTTGTGGTGTGGAAACACACATACTTTTCGACACAAAGGCTACACATAGTTTTGTGAGTCCGGGACTGGTCGGAAAGAGTCTGTTCTGTCTGAGCTCTGGGATGATTCGAGACTAGTGAGGGCAGCCGATGGGCAAATAATGCATTCACTAGGGCTCAGGAAAAATATCCCGGTGATGATCCAGTAGAGAAATCTGCCTGTAGATCTGATTGAGAAAAATATCCACGCGCCTACAGAATCATGAGATGATCCTATGCATGAATCTGTTTGGGAAAGTATCGGGCCACTCTCGATTGCCACCAAGTTTGTGTGCAATTGGAGACTGGACCTCACCCGATCCAGTACCAAAGTCTGAGTCTGAGTCCGGCTCTAAGGAAAGAAGGGGTGTCAGCAGTCCAAGTGAATCGGATGCTTAGACAGGGTTGTGAAGTATTTTTTTACCACAACTACAACTATGGAGCACGGCAATTCTGTTGATCTGTCTGGGATCTCGTTGGTATCGAGATCCAATGTCTGAGTCCGGCTTTAAGGAAAGTAGTGGTGTCAGCATTCCGTGTGGATCGGATACTTAGACGGGATTGAGAAGTATTTTTGACCACAATTACCACTATGGAGCGCGGCAAATTCTGTTGATCTGAAAGATCTGTCTGAGGATCCGTTGGTGTCTAAGTTCCCAGATGTGTTCCGCTCGCTACAGGGTGTCCCCCCTGATAGGTCGGATCCATTAATGATTGAACTGGAACCAGGGGCAGCTCCGCTGTCCTAGAGTCTGTTTCTGATGGCTCCTGCCGAGATGGCCGAGCTGAAGTCGACCACGTCCGAGAGAGGACCATGGTCACAGTACAACCAAGTCGGAGATTGACCTAAGGTTGAGAAGAGAATGATCAAGTCCAGTAAGGGATGAGGATCAGGCCACGACCTATTCGGAGATGGACCTATGGTCGGGGTGAAATGGTCGAGTCCCTGAGTGGACCAGGACCGGAATACGATCACGTCCGTAAATGGACCAGGATCGAATTATGACAAAGTCCAGTGAAGGACAGAGGTCAAGTCTGAGGCGTTTTTAGTCTGGAGGGACTAAGATCGCAATGTGGCGAAGCCTGAAAAGGTTGTGGCTGGTTAAGGGGATGATCCAGTACGTTGTGGCTGAGGTCATGAACCTTATTGTCCATAAAGGACAAAAGAACCATAACAATCTGTTAGGAGTCGTTGTAGGACGAGCAGCCTAAAGATTGGAACGAGTTCATGAGGACTTGACTGGTACATCGAGTGGCGTGGGGATTGGCCAAATCTACTAAGGCTCGAGTATGCAGCAAGTTCCTAGGGACTTGTTATGATCTAGTCGTGGACTATGATCAGAGATAGAATAAAATCTGAAGAAGATGATATTCAAAAGAAAGACATAGACTTGTTGGATACTAGGACCGCAACCTGGAGAGTTCGTCTAGTGACACAAGGAATGTCTTTGGATGGAATTACAAGTATCACTTGAATGAATGCTTGATGGACCCTCCACTGTGGTCGAAGTACACCAGTAAGGGTGCCATAAGCAAAACCAGAAGGACCCTTGATAGGATTGTTTGTGGTTAAATCCTTATCAAGTAAGGGAGACTTGTACAACGATGGTCAAAGGAATTTGATCATCGAAGTGGTTTTTGTTGTTCTGAATCAGGCTTGTTCTATTCCCTTATCAAGACTAGAATAAGTTCGGTTGGAATATTTTGTCTTAAGACAAGGTATAATCATCACCGGATTCGAGGACGAATCCATTTCAAGTGGTGGAGACTTATCACGCCCCCAATCCTGGATAGGATTGTCGGGACGGCCATGGTTCGAGGGAAACGTACCAGCCGGTCTTAAGACCTTAAGGCTAGCGTTCCATGGCCAAGATAGAAGGTTAAGGACGTGAGGATGCTGAGACTTAACCTTATAAGAGAAAGAAGTCAGCTAGGATAAGTTGTACAGAAGCTGGGCGATGCTTACGAGAAGCTCGATCAGCTAGACGTAGCTCGGTCAAGCTCAGCCTAGCTCGTTCCAAGTTAAATCAGCTCAACTAGCTGGACTACTATCTCACTCAGCTGAGGCAGCTGGGAGTCAGCTCATCTCAGCTCGACGGACTGTTCGAGTTTTGGGCCGATGGTCCGGGTCCGGGTCTGTGGCGGGCCATGAGGTCCGGCCATGTAGTCCATGAGTCGTTGGGCTCTTGTGGGCAGGCCGTGGGCTTGGGTACCAGGTCTTGGCTTGGGTTGGACGTGCCTATAAGGTCTGAAAACTTCTATTTCTGAACTGG
>NW_026015889.1:0-40066 GCF_020379485.1 Brassica napus | reverse complement strand
TAAGCTATTTAGATTCATTAATGAACAATCACTAGAAATGTTCGGTTCGAAGATGATTCGAGAATAGACATTAAAGGGAAAGGTTTCATGTTGTTTAAAGCCAAGACGGAAGAAAGAAGATTTCTTCTGACTATATACTTTATCCTTGAGTTAAGAGTAGTAACATTTTAAGTCTCGAACAAGCTAACAGAGTCAGGATGTGATGTAAGGATGAGAGAAGATTACCTTACTCTACATGACAATATGGCAACCTAATCGTGAAGGCACCAAGATCCCAAAAACATATTATATAAAGTACTAATGGAGGTAGAAGAATGCAAGTGCTGCAACTTGAGGTTAAGAGCGACTACTCTCGTGACATGCACGTTTAGACATCTTGGAGTCGATGCGATGAAGACAATGGTAGAAAGGAGCTCGTCACAGGCATTGCCAGGCAAAAAGTCGAGAAGGATACTTGCGATTCATGTTTGCGTGAAAAGCAAACAAGACAACTGTTTCCAGTCTCCACCACTTATCGTGCATCCTCTGGTCTGGAGCTCATGCACAGTGTGATCTGTGTGGACCGATAACACCATCTACCGCAGGAAGAAACATGTATATATCCGTGCTCATAGACGACCACTAGCGTTATATGTGGTCTATTCTGTTGAAAGAGAGGGAGAAGCTTTCGCAGTTCAAGTTAAGCGCTTCAAGGCAATAGTTGAACATGAAACTGGTATAACCGTAAGACTCTGAGAACAGATAGGGGGAGAATTTACAAGCTCAGAATTCAAAGACTTCTGCAAGGTATTGTTGTTGGGCAAAAACGGTTGCGACGAAGTAACATTCAAAACGTCCGAGCGAAGAAGAAAACGAGAATTTCTCCGATAAATATTTTCAAATAGATTCTTTCTTACGAAAAAGCTTTGCGGAGGAAAAAACGAGACATCCGATGAGAGCTCGAAAAAAGGTCGCTACGTAGCGACCGAGCTCAGCCAAGCTCGGTCGCTACGAAACGACCGAGCTCTTCTGAAACGTCGATACGACACCAGTCCATGTATTCTCGTCGAACCTTCGATACTATCTCCCGAAGACCGTAGCGAACTCGGCTCATGTTTTCCGCTATTCTAAATCATCGATCAAACTTTGCGGATTAAAACCGCGGAAAGTTCGTTCTTTATCGAAAGAAGTCATAGTAAACGCTTCGAGTCAGAAAACGGCCAAAGGGACCTAAAACATGACTTGAAGCCCACTCTACGATTTCTTAACCAAAAGCCCATAAACCGTAGCACGGTTTACGCTTGGCGAGCAGGAAGGATAAATGTCAAGTTTCCGCGGATAAATACGAAAATTTTGAGGATAATTACGAAGATCGGAAAAAATGGAATATCTCCATTTTTGCTATGAGGCTTAAGGCAGAAGAGTAAAAGCATAAACCGACCTCCTTGGAGCAAGTATATAAGGAGTCCTAGGCGAGAGGCATGAGGGGAGACTTTTTTCAGAGCAAACTTAGCACTTAGAGCAATTTAGGCATATTTTCATTTTTGTTATTTCGAGTTGGGACTCAATTAGGTTTAGCCGTCTTAGGGTTGCTAGAACTAGGAATCTCGCCGACAGCTCTCGAGCCCAGGCTTATACCTTGTTGTAAACGCTCATACGCCAAATTCGGAATAAGATCTTTTTTGCTCTCTTTTGATTTCTTATACTTTATCGTTGTTATTCTCGTTTTGATTGCTTGAGGTGTGGTATTAGCAGATATCCGAGTCCTCTGGGAATTAGGGTTTTTCTAGTTTCCTTATTAAACGGAAATCGACAGTGCAAATTTCGGTTCCCAAGGTATCAGGTATACAACGACACTTAACTGGCTCCGTATACACCGCAGCAGAACGAAGTAGTTGAGAGACGTAATAGAACCTTGTTAGAGATGACAAGGGGTATTTTGACACACATGGAAGTACCAAACTACCTGTGGGGGTGAGGCAGTTTGACATTCAACCTATCTGATCAACAGAATTGCAATAAAAGACTTTGGTTTTTCAGACCACCGTATGAAGCCTTCAGAGGAAGAAAACCAAACATCGGCCACTTACGAGTATTTGGTTGTACTGCACATGCTAAGGTAGAGACATGGAACTTAAGAAGTTGGATCATAGGTCTGTCCCTAGTACACCTGGGAACCAAGCCTGGTTCTAAAGTGTACAGACTGTTCGATCCCACACAACAAAGAATAGTTGTTAGCGAGGCGTTCTTTTCGAGAAGAAAATAAAGCTGGGGATTGGAACAAATTACACCGGGTGTAACTGAGAGACCAGGGTCATTCGAAGTTCCACTTGGAGATCAGTGAAAAACAGGGGAATGGAGAAGATGATGCTGCAGATAGTAATGTTCCCAAAGACGAAGACGTAGCCGAAGAGGAAAACGACGAGACTGTAGTTGAAACCGATGAGGATGCAGACAAGTTTCAACCACGAAGATCAACCAGAGTCAGTAAGAAGCCAGCTTATCTTGATGACTACATTCTATATCGCCGAGTGGAAGGAAGAACGTCTCCTACTCCTCATGAATGAAGAGCACGTCTCCTACTCCTCCTGAATGAAGAGCCGTGGGATTTTAAAAACCGCCAATGAGGAGAAAGTATGGCGTGATGCATGCGAAGAAGATATCAAATCGATCGTGAAGAACAAAAACATGGGTTCTTGTCGATCTCACCAGGAGCTAAACCAATGGTTTTAAAAGGAATCTTCGAGATTAAGAGGAACGAGATGGCAGCATAAATAAATACAAAATCGAGACTGGTGGCGAAAGGGTATATTCAACGGTACAGTATTGAAACCGTCAGGTTTATCATTGCTCTAGCGCCTTCAAGAGGAGGGAGATTAAAATTAATGTCAAGACCACTTCCTCATGGAGACTTGAGGAAGTGGGTTTGTGGAACCCGAAGGCTTTGAAGTTAAAGGTTAGGAACACAAGTATATAAACTCAATGATCTATAGATGAAGATAAACAAAATCCCCTGAAGATTCAATGGGCTTATGAACACCAGCTAACCACCTATTTAAACTCATATGAGATTACTATATAAAACCTCAATAAGACTAAAATCTTTTGCGAATGTAGAACTCCTTACAGAGATTGAGACTAAAAGAAGTGAAGTGATTAGGAGGAAGAAACTTAACATTATTGATAAGTCAAAACACTATGACTTAAGTACAATAATTTGATACTGCCATGAGGAATTGATAGCAAAAAAACAAGATTAAAGATTACAGACTAATCTCTAGACAAATGAGCTTGGAATGAGAAGCTTAAACAAGGTTCTTGAGAATAAAATCAATTGAGCTCAAGGACCTTCCTTA
This sequence comes from Brassica napus, assembly GCF_020379485.1. NCBI lineage: Eukaryota > Viridiplantae > Streptophyta > Magnoliopsida > Brassicales > Brassicaceae > Brassica > Brassica napus. The sequence goes on along the minus strand of NW_026015889.1, from coordinate 36,731 downwards.
TAGCAAGCTTGAGATGAGTTCCAAGAGAGAACGAGATTCCAGAGGTTGGGATGACTCTTTGAGGATGAGATGGATGTGGTGAGAAGAGAGAGAGAAACACAGAAGATGACGAGAAAGAGAGAGACAGGATGAGAATTAGAGAATGCAGAGGATGAGAGACGTGAGGAAGAAGATGACAGAGGAGAGAGGAGAAGAGAGAAATGAAGAATGATGAAGGGGCTGTTGCTGTTAGGTATGGATAATTTTGAAGCTTGTTTAACTTAGATTTCTCATATTTGTTTATGTATGGGTTTGAGTTTGATTTTTTTTACAGAGATGAAGAAGTGAATCAAAAGTGCTGACACCATGGTGAAACGGAGAAGAAAGACTTAGAAGGAGGTTATGAGACAGAGGACGAGGAAGACATAAAATCTGGAAAACAAGATAAGATATATGAAGTTAAGGATACTCTTGGTCAATTTGAGTATGAGATCGAGGAATCGGTGGCTGATTTGAGGATGAGATTCTAACTGAGAGAAAAGATTCCAGAGAGTTGGGATGACTCCTCTGAGGATGATATTGATGTGCGTGAGAAGAGAATGAAAAGAAGAAGAAGTCATGAAAATTAGCTTTGGGTAGTAGCTACTACACATTGTATGAGTTAAAGAGGTTGTCTTGGAGTATGCTTTGAGAAGAAAATTAAGCAAGATAGGTGGGATAAGGAAAAAGTCTCATATGTGTGTGGCATTGGTGGGAAGTATAAAGGCGGATTTATTGCTCTTATGATATTGAAGTCAGAAGTGGTTGTTGAAGACGAAGTACAAGTATCAAAGTTGCACTCCAGATGGAAATGCAAGCTGTTGAAAAATCCGGTGATTGCAAGACTGTTTTTGGATAAGCTGAGACAAAAAGCGGATTTGATGCCCGAAGAGATTCAACAGATTATAAAGAAGAAGTGGAAAATAGTCAGTACACGAAATCAGTGCCAAAGGGAAGGCTTTTAGCTCTGAAATGGCTTGAGAAAGAGTATGAGGAGCATTTGCTCATCTTCGAGGATACGCACAGGAGATCATTGTGACAAATCAGGGTTTCACAGCCATTGTAGACACATACAAAACAAAGAAGGAAGATGTTTTCAACGGTTTTATGTCTGCTTTGGGGTTCTTCGGGACACTTGGAGAGGATATTGTAGGCTAATTATTGGACTTGATGGTACTTTCTTGAAGAGAGCTGTGAAAGGGGTGTTGCTAACTACTGTTGGACATGATGCCAACAATCAAATCTAACCGATTGCTTGGGCCGTTGTTTAATCTGAGACAACTGATAGTTGGTTATGGTTTATCAAGAAAAATAAAACATGACTTAGTTTTGCAAGGTGGGAAATGGGTTTGTCATCATTTCAGATAGATCAAAGGACTGAAAAGTGCCATGGTGTCAAAGTTACCGAATGCTGAGCATAGAAAGTGTGTGAAAACACATTGTGGAAAATGTGAAGAAGATATCAAGAAAGAGAAAGTCTCTCTCTCTCTCTCTCTCTCCTCTCTCTCTCTCTCTCTCTCTCTCTCTCTCTCTCTCTCTCTCTCTCTCATTTTTGTTTTTTATCAAAAATGTTTTCCTTTTCGTATGCTTTAAAAAATATAATAAGAAAACCAAATTAATAATATTTAATAAAATATAAACTAAAACTAAATATATAAGAGAACAAAATTTATGATAAACATGATCAAACGTTTTATACTTTGTATTTTGAAATTAAAAAACATGGTCCACATCAAAGAAGAAGGTACATTTGCAAAATTTAAAATGTGACAATTGTAATGATTAAACAATAAAGTGTATTAACAATTGTCATTTTTTGTTTTAAAATATTAAGTTAGTTTGAATTTTTCTTCTTTATCAAAAATGTTTTCCTTTTTTGTATGCTTTAAAAATTATAATAAGAAAAACCAAATTTATAATATTTAAATAAAATATAAACTAAAACTAAATATATAAGAGAACAAAATTTATGATAAACATGGTCAAACGTTTTATACGTTGTATTTTGAAATTAAAAAACATGTTGCACATGAAAGAAGAAGGTACATTTGCAAAATTTAAAATGTGACAATTTTAATGATTAAACAATAAAGTGCATTAACAACTTTTATATTTGCTTTATTAGAGTTTGGATAAAAATATTAAAATAAATATCAAACACTAGTAATTGTTTGATTATAAAAACCATAATATTTAAGCTAAATTAAAAATTTCGGGTTTTCGGACCGGCCTTAGCCCAAACAAACTTAGATCCATAATACCAAAGCCCAAATGGGATAAGCCCGAAATCCCCTAGTTGACATGTCTAATTGTATCTTCCATTATGGTTCCTTATTATGAATATTTTTAAGAAAAATGACATAAGACAAACAACAATTTCATAAAATAACATGCAAAAAAAAAATTAGTATTTTAAATAATATAATAGTATAAAGACACATTGTAAATTAGTAAGAATAAGAGTTTGATTTTTGAGATGGGATTTGGGTCTAGAATTTAGAGCTTAAGATATAAAATAAAAATAAATAATATTTTAAAATAAATATTTTAAATAAAAAATGTATATAAAAATATTATTCATGAAGGGTGTCTTGTCATTTTCGTTTTTAATGAATGTTATTTTGGTTATTTTATATTTTATGTGCTAATTGTGAGATAAAACTATTTTTGTGTTTTAGGCTAAATTGCATTATTTTAATGCGGAGACAAAATAATGTTTATTTAAAAGCAATTCTGGTTTGTTTTGATAATTTGGTATTCGGGTAGTCCAATAGAAAACAAAAAAACCGGTTAGTAATTAAAATATATATCGTGTATGTAATCAATTATATGTTTTTAGATAGTTTTGGATGAAAATATCAAGTTAAAAATAACTTAGAAAAGAAAAGATATAAGTCATTCAGAAGTAATTTTAAGTAATTAAAAAAAAGAAAATAAATAAAATAAATATAAAAAAAAGAAATCATAATTTGAAAATGTAAAAAATTTTAAATAAAAATAACTGAGATATTTGATAAATTCTAAACTAAAAAAAAACTTTTTGAAAAAAAATATATCCACCCCATACCCCCCCCCCCCCCCCCCCCCCCCCCAAGACACATTCAAGGCCGACTGAGTAGGGGGACAGGTGCGACCGCTCAGGATCCAAACATGTGTCCTCATGATATTAATAGTTAAGGGGTCTAATTTTTTTAATAAATATATTTTTTTATAAAACAAATTATAAATACAATAAATAAAATTTAAAAGGGCCCAAAATTATCTAATATGTGTGTATATAGTTTTATTTTTATCACAAAATATACAAAATATTACTGATTAAACTTTAAAATATTTTTGATATTATCTTAATATAAATTTTAGAGGGCAAAATTTTTTTTTGCCCAAGAGCCTATAACAGTGTTAAGTCGGTCCTGAACCCATTAGATTCTCTATTCGATTACAGTTATGTTAGGTATCCAAAAACTTTTCAAATATTTATTAATTATTTATAGTTCGACTCAGTATCAGTTTATCTTATTTTGGTTTAGTTTTTTGGGTTTCGGGTGATGTTTTTAAGCCTAGGGTGTTGCTAGTTACAGAGCATAAAGATGAGAGCATGGATGAAGCATTTAGAACTTTCAACCGTAGAAATTATCATAAATTTGAGTTAGTTAAGAGTAATTTATAGAATTCGAACTAATTATTTTTTTATTTTTTATTTTTACAGGAAAAAATTCACAGATTCATGTAGACTATGTAAACCAAGATAGTAACTTTGCATCCATGTATACGACGAAAGACAATTGTTTTCTAATACTGTGTGTCAAGCGATCCGCCCTTATGTTTTCCGCCCTAGGTACATGAACGATATCTGAGTTGGTGTGAAACTTCTTCTCAAAAGCTTAATTTTCCAAATAGCTTTCAAATGCTGGTCATTCTTCCGGTTCCAAAACAATCTTCACCAGTTGAGAACAATCAGTTGTAAACGTAACCCGAAACTGTCTTTAATTTTTCATGCATTCCATTGCCTAAATTAAAGCCTTCGTCTCCGCATAAAGGAGTGAGAAACTTGTCCTTACATTCCTTGCTCCTAACAAACTCTCAAACCCGGTAGTGTACTGAACCAGCTCTGCCCGGAAAAAAATCCTTATTTTTAAAATATTAAGTTAGTTTGAATTTTCTTCTTTATCAAAAATGTTTTCCTTTTTCGTATGCTTAAAAATTATAATAAGAAAAACCAAATTTAATAATATTTAAATAAAATATAAACTAAACTAAATATATAAGAGAACAAAATTTATGATAAACATGGTCCAAACGTTTTATACGTTGTATTTTGAAATTAAAAAACATGTTACACATGAAAGAAGAAGGTACATTTGCAAAATTTAAATGTGACAATTTTAATGATTAAACAATAAAGTGCATTAACAACTTTTATATTTGCTTTATTAGAGTTGGATAAAAAATATTAAATAATATATCAACACTAGTAATTGTTTTGATTATAAAAACCATAATATTTAAGCTAAAGTATAAAATTTCGGGTTTTCGGACCGGCCTTAGCCCAAACAAACTTAGACCCATAATACCCAAAGCTCAAATGGGATAAGCCCGAAATCCCCTAGTTGACATATCTAATTGTATCTTCCATTATGGTTCCTTTATTATGAATATTTTAAGAAAACTGACATAAGATAACACAAACAATTTTTATCATAAAATAACATGCAAAAAAAAAATTAAAATACTATTGATTTAATAGTATAAAGACACATTGTTAAATTAGTAAGAATAAGAGTTTGATTTTTGAGATGGGGTTTAGGGTCTAGAATTTATAGCTTAAGATATAAAATAAAAATAAATAATATTTTAAAATAAATATTTTAAATAAAAATTTGCATATAAAAATATTATTCATGAAGCGTGTCTTGTCAATTTGTTTTTAATGAATGTTATTTTGGTTATTTTATATTTTATGTGCTAATTTGTGATAAAACTATTTTATTGTTTTTAGGCTAATTGCATTAGAGACAAAATAATGTTTATTATAAATTCCAATTCTGTTTGTTTTGATAATTTTGGTATTGGGGTAGTTCCAATAGAAACACAAAAACCGGTTAGTAATTAAAATATATCGTGTATGTAATCAATTATATGTTTTTAGATAGTTTTGGATGAAAATATCAAGTTAAAATAACTTAGATAAAAAACAATATGAGGTCATTCAGACATTTCAAGTAGTTTTGAATAATTTAGATAAAATAACCAAAAATTTTAAATAATGTCATAACTTGGTTTGAATATTTTTCAATTATAAAATAACTGAGATATTTTGATAAATTCTAATCTAAATATAACTTTTTGAATAAGAACTATATATTCAATACCCCCCCCCTCCCAAGACACATTCAAAGACAGGTGCGACCGCTCCGGATCCAAACATGTGTCTTCCTGATATTAATAGTTAAGGGATCTAATTTTTTGATAAATATATTTTTTATATAAAACAAATTATAAATACAATAAATAAATTGAAAAGGGCCTAAAATTATTTGATATGTATGTATATAGTTTTATTTTTATCACAAAATATACAAATATTACTGATTAAACTTTAAAAATATTTTGATATTATCTTAATAGAAATTTTAGAGGGTAAAATTTTTTTTTGCCCGAGAACCTATAACACTGTTAAGTCGGCCCTGAACCCATTAGATTCTTTATTCGATTACAGTTATGTTAGGTACCCAAAAACTTTTCAAATATTTATTAATTATTTATAGTTCGACTCAGTATCAGTTGATCTTGTTTTGGTTTAGTTTTTTGGGTTTCGGGTGATTTTTTAAGCCTAGGGTTTTGCTAGTTACAGAGCATAAAGACGAGAGCATGGATGAAGCAATTAGAATCTGTTTTCTGAGACGACTGAAATATAAGTCGTCTGCTTTTGTTTGGTTACAAAAAAATCTCCAAAGAATCTAGACTACTTACATGTAAGTCGTCATAGGTTAGTTTTGCATTTGATTGGATTATTTTCACAAGTTTGACATTCCTGGACGACTTACATTTCAGTCGCCTGGTGGAAAATTGAAATATCAATATTTTATTAAAACCCGACGACTTACATGTAAGTCGTCGTAGGTTAGTTTTGCCATTGAAAAAAAAACTTCATTATTTAATTATACTCAGACAACTTACAATTTAGTCGTCCGCCCGACGACTTACATGTAAGTCGTCCAGGATTTTATTCCGAGATTCGGGTCAAACCTTGTAAATCCTGGACGACTTACATGTAAGTCGTCGGGCGGACGACAGAATTTAAGTTGTTTATATATAATTAAATATTGAAGTATTATTTCTCAATTACAAAACTAACCTATGACGACTAAATTGTAAGTCGTCGAGTTTTAATAAATTATTGATATTTCAATTTTTCACCAGACGACTGAAATGTAAGTCGTCCAGAAAAGTCAAACTTGTGAAATAATCCAGTCAAATGCAAACTAACCTATGATGACTGAAATGTAAGTCGTCTAGCTTTTTTGGAGTTTTTGTTTAACCAAACAAAAGTAGATAACTTATTTTCTAATCGTCTCAGATAACAGATTTCAAAGTCTGCGTTGACCAGACGACTTATATTTTAGTCGTCTGGAAGACTTAGATTGAAGTCGTCCGCGTCGACCTAAATGGACGACTTCTCTGGAAGTCTACTAGACGACCTTCGTGGATGACGTCTGCATTAATGTTTAATAAACTTGCATTTTCTCTAAAACTATAAATACTTTTAAACATTTTCTTGTTAATTCATGTTTATTAATGAATATGTGGGCTACTGAATGAAACTTATAACTTAATTGGTGATATTTATGAGGTTACCAACATTCATGTTAATTAAAGTTTCTAACTGATCCGAGAAGACTTCCACGGTGTTGAACTGAAGAGGAGATAGAGCTTGTACATTAATAGGGCAAGCTCTAGAAGATGTCCAGAAGAGTTCAATCAAGCTTCAGAAGTGTTCTGAAGAATCTATCTTGTGAAGTCAAGTCTAGGAGAGACTTAGACTGATCATGTGAAGTGTTTGGAGGAGTTAGAGAGAAGATGGCCTCAGGTGCAAAGATAGGGCGAATCAAGAAGATGAATGGATCAACCAAAGAGGAAGGATAAGTGTTGTGCATAGTTAGGGCGAGTGCCGTACATCGACCGTACAACCCCGAGCATCATCCATTCATCTGGTTAGCCAAAAGAAGAAGAATGCAACATGTGGGCACGGCATGATTCAAATCATGTGACCGTTGGAGTGAGATGGAAGCAAAGGAATATACCTTAAGGAGAAGAGTGGTCCAAGGGACAGGCTGGAAAGGGAAAGGTGCTTTACCTTTACAGCCTTATCTTCACAAAGACCCATCCTGGCTGTTTAATTCAAACTGAGCCAATCTCCACCTTCCAATCAGTCCACGCACGCCAGCTTGCACCATAACATCAAAGACCAGCCTTCTCTGATCCTAGCCATCCAATCTATCTTGCATTTATGTCCATAGGATTTAGGTTTATTCTTTGATACATGTAAAGGCATATATAAGCCTTAGATAGCGTTTTGTATCTTCTAAGGGAGTAAGGGGGATTTCCCCTCTCCACTTCATGAATGATAAACTTGTTCTTGAATCTAAATCCCTAATCTCTAATCTCTTATTCTTCTAATCTCTCATTCTCTTAATCTCTGTTCCTAAGTCTCTTATTCTCTCATAAACACTCTCATCAATCTCTCTTTCTAAATCACCTAGAGCAAGCTCTCATCTTTCTCCATTGGAACCAGAGAAGAGAACTCTACAAATCTCATACACGAAAGTCTTCTACGCTAGTTTTTAAGTCTTTTACACTAGTTTTTGAATAACTTGTATTTTTAAGAGTGATAAGTAACTTCAAGATATGTAAAAACTCATATTTTCAAAATATGTTTTCTCCCTTAGTTTTACTAAATTTGACTAAGTTTTTCAACACAAACTTATAAAAAAATATGATATGCTTTGACTAGTTACTATTGTTTGTTTTCATCTCTTAAGTATTATTGTTATAGACACTAATGATGATTGTTGTTATGAGTTCGAAGAAGTGTTAAAATTCTTTTTAAAATGTTATATCAATATGAAGGGAAAAAGGGCGTTTTTAGACCTCAACAATTCGCGTCGTGTCTTTTTAGACCCAAACAAATCATGAGTGCGAAATCATACCTGAATTGATATTTCGTTTAAATAATCAACCCAAACTTCACTCCGTTATATAAATTCCTGCCTTGACTAACTTGTCGTCAGTCCACCGTTAAACCATGCCTAATCCGTTAACAGTTTAATCAGAAACAAGGAGAAAACGACGTCGTTTGATTCATTAATCAAAACGACGCCGTTTTGAATTGGGGGAAAATCAAAATCAAAAACCCTAGCCCTTTTGTTCTTCTTCCCCGACACTCTCACGGCTCTCTCTGCAAAATTGCTCCTCATGATCACGGCTGATGATGTCTAGTGCCTTTCGCTTGGCCTTTTTACACTTGTCAATCGTGGTTATCAAGTTGAACCTTTGCTCAATCTGCTCTTGCATATACTTAGGTTTCAAATCAACATCATTCCTAATCTCGTCCATGAAGAGCTTCAAAATCACACCCGATTTCAGTAGCTTACTATACCCATCTTTTTGGCATTTGTGCCCATCTTCATATGTTTTCACCATCCACTTCCCATATCTCTCTTCATAAGAGCAATAGATTCTCCATGGGCACTTGTCTTTAGACCCACAAACAGCCCCACATTTAATTTTTCCCCTTTATTCCGCTTGATGTTCCACCCTCCCTTCAAAGCATACTCAACTAATGCATCTTTGAAATCTTCAATTGTATCAAAGACTTGCCTTAGCTCTAGGTGACCACTCCCTGGTTTGAACCTCAGCATATCCTCCTCTTCCTCACCATCAGAATTGGGAGGTGTGTTATGATAATCGAAATCTTCATCTTCATCCACAAAGCCAGCCAGCAACATTTCTTTCTACTCGGATCTCTTCTTCGCAAGGTTCCTGAATCTGCTCTTCCTCAGGATGATCGACTGTGCTCACTAGGAACAAATTAAGAACTCCTTTCCACTGACCCGCTTCACACATCTCTTTAAAACTAGCATCTCTAACATGGCTCAGTTTCTTTCTATCCTTGTGATCCTCAAAAGGAAGCGTGTACCACAACCTATGCATATACAATCCCTCTCCAAACTCATCTAATAAAAATGTGAACAACTCTTCCGGTTTGCATTCGATGGTTTTCACATCCCCACCAATATACCCAACATCACCGGTTCTTTTCTTCACCCAATATCCACCGAAACTAGCATTAACGTGACAATCTCGAACATACTGTAAAAACAAGAGGAAATTTCAACATTAAAACAAAATTAAACATTAACGCATTATTTCGTGAGGAATAAATTACCTCATTTCCAGTCGCTAACACCCTTTACATTCACTAGCGTTTTCGACGAAGAAAGTCTTCTTCAATGCTGATAGTCGTCTGTGATTTTCGAGTTGCAGAGAGAACCGTGAGAGTGTCGGGGAGAAGAACAAAAGGGCTAGGGTTTTCGATTTTGATTTTCCCCCAATTCAAAACGGCGTCGTTTTGATTAATGAATCAAACGACGTCGTTTTCTTCTTGTTCTGATTAAACCGTTAACGGATTAGGCATAGTTTAACGGTGCACTGACGACAAGTTAGTCAAGGCAGGAATTTATATAACGGAGTGAAGTTTGGGTTGATTATTTAAACGAAATATAAATTCAGGTATGATTTCGCACTCATGATTTGTTGGGTCTAAAAAGGCACGACGCGAATTGTTGAGGTCTAAAAAACGCCCTTTCCAATATGAAGCTACCAACATTCTTGTTTATTAAGATGAGAAAAGGCCATTGGAGTTTATTATTGCATATGAGAGATCCAAAGATAAGAAAAAGGCAATTGAAGTCTATTATTTCATTGATTTGTAAATGTGTGTAAACACATTGTTAGCACATGTATTACATCTTGGGAAACATTATTACTGATTTTACAAAAAATTCACAACTAAAAGAGTACACATGCAAATCACAAAACAGACCACGAACAAAACTATTATAAATCATTCCTCGACAAAGACAAGCTTAGACTCTACTTGATATGGAAGAAGACTTCGTCAGAAGACTTTCAGGAAGTCCAGACGACTTCCAGGAAGTCCAGACGACTTCCAGGAAGTCCAGACGACTGAAATGGAAGTCGTCGGGACTGGAAGTCGTCTAGTGCATAATATTTTAGACGACTAACAAGTAAGTCGTCCCAGAAGTCTTCCAGATCTGAAAAACCTACATATCAAATTCAGATCTGAAAACCTGCATATCCAAAAACGTTCAAATGGTTAAAAACAGAAAAAATGAGTGGAAGATTAGATAAATCTACCTTTATAGAACACACAAAAATAAAAAATCTAAAATTAATAGATCTACCTTTAAATGAGTGGAAGATGAGTACCATCTGATTAAAAACCTGCAAAAAAGATAGATTAGTAAGAAAGACATAAGACAAAACTGAAAAATTCATATGAAATTTGGTGTTTTCAAGTTAAAGAGATTATAGTGGGTTTGGAGAGTTTCGTTCGGGAAAAAAGTATGAACTTTATACAACAAGAAGTACCAAATGAAGAAATATCAGACATAAAAACTTACCAAAATGCTCAGATCTATTATGAAAGGGAGACTTCGTCAGACGACTTCCATACGACTTCCAGGAAGTCCAGTCGTCTGGACTTCCTGGAAGTCGTCTAGTGCATTATATTTTAGACGACTAACAGGTAAGTCGTCCCAGAAGTCTTCCAGATCTGAAAAATCTGCATATCAAATCAAGATCTAAAAAACCTGCAAATCCAAAAACGTTCAAATGACTTAAAAACAGAGAAAATGAGTGGAAGATAAGATAAATCTACTTTTATAGAACACACAAAATATATATCTAAAATTAATAGATCTACCTTTAAATGAGTGGAAGGTGAGTACCATCTGATTAAAAACCTGCAAAAAAAAGATAGATTAGAAAGAAGACATGAGACAAAACTGAAAAAATTAATAAAAGTTTGTGTTGTTGTTTCAAGTCAAGGAGATTAGAGAGAGGTTGAAGAGTTTTAGAATGATGAACATTACATTTTTGTTGCAGCAATTTGAGAGGAGGATAGAGAATGTGTAAATTTTTCATTATATAGGGAGACAAAAAATCCAATTAGGTTAAATATTTTTGATTCAGACGACTTCCTAGACGACTTCCTAGAATGTGTAAGTCGTCCAGAAGACTTTAATATTTTTAGCGGGAAATTAAAATATTTTTAGCTGGAAACTAAAATAGAAGACTTATAAGTCGTCTGGTTTAAATTATTTAAGCGGGAAAATAAATTTAAAAAACATTAGGCGGAAATATTTGGACGACTTACATGTAAGTCGTCTGTTTTAATTTCTTCACCAGACGACTGAAATGTAAGTCGTCTAGACCCTAAACATAACCCCTAAACTTAATTAACTAACTAAACACTTCATAAAATCAAATTAAACTTCAAAAGTGTTTATTATACATAAAATAAACACGTATAGGTAAAAATTTAATTTTTCAAAAAGAACATTCAAGCTTTCCAAAAACTAACCCTAAGAATACATACAATACTACAACATATGTTGCTAAACCCTAGACCAAAGAATACCATGATCCACTACCTACACTCATCTATGTTGAAAACAATTCAATTTTGTTATATTTTAATTTATATCATTTAGAACTGTTTATAATTACATGATTTTAATTTTTCGCTTATCAAAATATTTGTTTAAAAATTTAAAAATTATTTTTAAGATCAGTTACACCAGAAGACTTACTTTGAAGTCGTCTAGGCGATTTCCAACATCTCAGACGACTCAGACGACTTATTGGAGCTATATTCGTAAAAAAGACTTCTGTTATTGTGTTTGGTCACAAGGGGTTGGCTGTAATTTCACAAGGCATTTAGGTTAGTTTTGCATTTGATTCAAGTTTGGGTATAGGTTTGGGGTTAAAATTAAGTTGTGTGTTAGTTTTGGCAAATTTCCTATAATAAATTATTATTTAAATAAAAAATAAAATAAATAATTCTTTTATGTTTTCAAATTATACTTTTTCAAATTTGAACTTTTTTCTAAATTTTTTTTTTTTTATTTTTTTTAATTTTTTTTCAAATTTCTTTTTGAAAATTATGTTTAAAAACTTTTTTAAAACTTTTTATATATTTCTTAAATATTTATTTATATATTTATTAGAATCCTAAATTTCATATTCCAAAAACCCTACTCCACCCACCCCTTAATTCTAAACCCTGAGTTTAGATTAGTTAACATAAGTGTCTTCTACTTTTCATTAAAAGTGAGGATAAAAGTGATTAGTGTAAACATGAAAAGTAGTACTATAAATGTGGTATTTGTAACAATTTTTTTTTTTGGGTTAAATTGTTAAAGATATTATAACCGATTTTCAAATTTTACAGAGTTGTGGTGATCCCACTTATTACAAGAAAGAAAACATTAGACAGGAGAGAGTGAGAAAGAGAAGAAGAGCTGCATCAGGGAAGGGGCTGGCGGAGGTCGAGGTCGCGGTGGAATGGAGAGCAGGCGGTCGCGAATTATCCTGTCTATGCGGGAGATGGAGGCTTGCTGAGTTGAAGTCCCTGAAGATTCTGAAGTTCCTTTCTCTCCAAAGAACATACGTGATCACCTGAGAGAGAAGCTTCAAAATTGTTGAGAGACCTGGGGAAGATAGCATCGGTGCCTGGTTCAGCAAGGCAGAGCACACGAGTAGTGATGACGGGGGGCGATAGATACGAAGCACTGAAGTGAGACCATATCTCCACTGCGTACGGGCATTGAGAGAATAAGTGCTCATGAGACTCAACTCCAGCTGAGCAAAGCACACAATTTCGGTACAGACAAACTCCAAGAGGAGAGTCTGTCCCTTGTAGGAAGACGACCAAGGATCGCCAGCCAGGCAATGAAGGAGCACCTTGGAATTTCCTCCTTAAACCAGATAAGCTTGTGCCAAGAGACAGTGGGAGCTTCAACTCGAATTCTGTTCCATGTAGCTTTGCTTTAGAACTTTGGAACATAGTGATCTGCATCATTCCTCCAAAAAAACTTATCAGGCCCTCGTTGTGGCAAGGGAGGGGCCATCGTGGAGAGTACAGTTTGCAGAGTTTCTGCTTCCTCTGACTTGCTGCTGGGAGGGACCAATCACCTTTCTGCTTCCTTTTTCTTATGTTGTTGATAAAAGCTAAACTAAAGAGCATGTTCAAATTATTAGCGCTCTAATTTCACTGATAGAGCGAGCTTCTCAGTCTTGGGTATAGTGCAATAGTTCTCAGTATAAGAGATGAATTGTTGCAAGAGCTCAGTATGAGAAGTATCAAATTGGTTTAAAATAAATGTGAACTCAGCTCTACGACTGCTGTGAAAACAAATTTATTCTATGAAAGTCATTGGTTACTGAGATAATTGAAGCTGCTCGTACTCACATGGAGCATTGAAGAAGAAAATAACTGTGTGACAATGTGATGTGTCATGTTTTTGACATAATCTAACAGTGTTTTTAGTGTTTTCGAGTTGTGATCGAGTTTTGGGTTCTTCTTAAGTCGTTTCAAACCTAAAGAACATTTTTGATGGAGATTGGATCGCTAGGAGCAAAACTGATCAGAAGAAAATGAGAATTTCACCTTCAGATCAGTTGCTCTCTAAAGGTTAAATCTATCAACCAAAAAATGTTTTAGATTTGCTAGAAAGGACATAGATGGACAGATTTTCCTTAATTCAACAGCATGCTAAGGGGAGCCGTGAACTTATTGAAATGGCTAATGCTTGTCTTCCATCCCTGGTTCAAACGACAGTAAAATATATTATGGTTACTTAAATGGATCGGTACAACGATAGTTGGTCGATCTTGATATTTCTTTACATTTAATTATTTTCAGAAGGATAACTCCATAAAAATTCATGTTATTTCAGAATTACTTAATCTAAATAGGTTCCTTTCAAAATAGCAACCCCAAAACCACAACAGGGGAAAGAACCCAAACCATAACAAACAAAAAAAAAGCATTAACACGAAATCAAGAGATCACACCATGAAACTAAACAAATTTCTCCAAATTATCCTTGGACAGAAAATTACCACAAAATCCTTGGTAACTAGGTCATGTTAATTTCAGAATTGCTTTCTTAAGCAAATTAGGATTTTTTGGATTGATCTCACAACCAAAATAAACCAACCAAACCCAAGCTCAAGTTCCCTATGCCGGGTGATCACCCGGATTATGTTAACTGCTGAAAAGTTGCAGTATGATTAAAATACTTCAATCAGTTTTAGAAAACTAAGCTATTTTAATAGGCTAATAAACAGAAACAACTCAGGCAAAGAGGTCACTGGCCATTCAAGAGAAATGGATCAGTGTGGTTATCTAAAATCTGGTCATCTATGATTGCACCGTGTTTCCCAACCGCCGGGATACTAAGTGAACGTTTCCTCATCTTAGCTTTATCCGAAGCTGCTATAAGCATTCTGTTCCTGTACTCAGACGTAAGCTCGAGAGATTCAGTTAATGGTTGGTTCACTGTCCTGAGGAAAAGGTCGAGGTTTTGGATGTATTTCTCATCATCTTTCTTGGGTTTAGTTGTTGCCTCCTTATGGTTGTTTTCAGACGCCATGGAGATTGTGTCTCGAGTCTCTTCTTCTTCGTTGTCTGTCCAGTAACTCTTGTCTTCCATTGCCAGATCATCGTACTCTTCATCTGACTTTGTCGATTCCTCATCCACCGATCCAACCTGGTTAAGATTTACATGTGCGAGTCTTAAACTAACGGGCAGAAAAAAAGGTATTACCACCCCCACCCCCAAAAAAAAAGGAATTAAGATTTGTCAGTTCGCTACCTCTTCACGGTTGCGTTCATCATTGTTATCGCTGTTATCTTCATCAGAATCTGGCTCAGGGAACTCATCATCGATTTCTTCATCTTCATCACTCCCATTCACAGACTGCTCCTCCTTAAGCTACACACAAGATACGGAAATGATTAAACAACCTTTACAAAAGAAACTATGTGTATATACTCTACTCTTTTACCTCTTTTGAAGGCCCATCAGATATCCGAGGTGAACTGCAGCAAGAAGAGTAATGTCTGCTTCCGGTTTCAGTAAAATCTGCTCTCGACTCGTCTACACTCCCAGCGTGACTGGTTGCGCCATCACTAGGCCAAGCGCTGATCCCAAAGAGACCGAACTGAAGATTCACTGCTTCACCTTTCTCTAGGTATCCGTTAACAGGATGCTCTGTTCCATCATTCATCTCAGTACGAATGACGGGCTTCCTAATCTCATCAACGGTACCCACAGGCCAAGTTTTGCTACGGTGCCGTCAGTGTTCAGAAGAGCCATCACACGCCTGGAGGAGCCTGTTCTCTGCAGCTGAAACATTCCCTTGGACCTTAATGAATTGGCTGCACATTGGTTCCTGTGCTCTTCATCGATAACAGCAACTGTGTTTGTGCCTACGTCATAGAGCTTCTCTCCTGCTTCGCGTCTACGCACAACACTGAAGACTGTAGCGTGAATTGTAGCCACGCTCTTGTCGACATTTGTGTTGTTTATCTTAGGAACGAGATGTTTGTCGGCTCGTTTACATAGATAATCCTGTATTGTTCTGATGTTACGTATATATATATTTATTTTATAGTGACAACGACTCTTCTCTGACTCGGACTGCAAATCGTTCCAAGTGTTTCTCCTCATTCGAGATGTATACCATAAAGGGAACAATCGAAGGGTGCTTTTTCATCAGTCCCATCTGCAGAAAAGAAAAAAAAGTTAAAAGTCTGAAAATATCTTTGCAACCTCAAATCCAAATGTGTAATGAGACTTACGACAAAGTTAAGGCTTAAGTGGACCCCCTCAACGACTACAGACTCTCTCCTTTTTTCCCATGTCGTAATGAGCCT
The DNA here is from genome assembly GCF_020379485.1 of Brassica napus. Lineage (NCBI taxonomy): Eukaryota > Viridiplantae > Streptophyta > Magnoliopsida > Brassicales > Brassicaceae > Brassica > Brassica napus. The sequence goes on along the minus strand of NW_026015889.1, from coordinate 20,683 downwards.
ATCGAGACTGTCAATCACCATCTCGCTTTGTGCCTTATACCCTTCTATAGCCATCTGCTTATCACTTAACAGCTCAGTAGTGCTTGAGTTTGATCCAGCATCCATCTTTTGGGTGTTGGAGTTTACACCTCGAGAGCCTTTCAACTTTTTCGCTTTTCTTTTGGCCTTTGACTCAGCAACTGCCACAGGATCAAGGTACTCTCCAGCATGGTACGTCGAAGCCCATAGCAAAGGATTCTGCTTCTCATCAGCGAAGCTCCTCATCATGTGTCTTATAGAGTCAGTTGATACCACAGTCGTAATCCCCAGCCTGCTACCCTGTAACACAATGGTACAAATTGCATCTGATTCTCCTCATAATTTAGGATACAAAAAATAGAGTTCTTATTGCCACTCTAAAGCATATAGACGGAGGAAATGAACATTTACCAGCAATGCAGACAATGTAGATTTACCACAGCCACTGGTACCACAGAGCAGAACAGTTACAGATTCTTTCCTTTCGCGGATTCTGTGAGTGATAATGTTAACACGAGTTGTAGACAATGTGTGAAATAAAATTAGAAAAACTACAGTTTAATGACAAGATATGTACTATGAGTGGAAAATAGCAAATCCGAGCATAGATAACAAATACAAGTACACCGGTCCATGGCATTACCAACGTAATAGGATCACTTCGGGGATTAATGCACTAAAACTATGAAGCTAAACACGAGCATAGCATCTAACACACATCCGGAAAAACATACAATTAAATATTTGAAAGTCTATAGTGGGAAGCTAAAAGCGAGAAGAATAGTTGACATGTAGGAACAGTGAGATGAGCTGTGATCTTAAACATTAAGAAAGATATATGCGCATGATCATATCTCTTTATTGGCCATTCATTCTGACTACTAATTCTGTCAAATATATACGCTAGAGAGCCATATAAATGCTAAAGAATATCTTTGAAAGGCATATTAATATATTTAAAACGAACCGAATAAGAGATAACCAGCAGACAAATGCAAAATTCATATGCCATGGCTTTATTGACAAAACATATCAAAATATATTCTAAAAGTTACCTGCATGCGAGAATCAAATCTGCTCTCTGGTCACGGCCAACGTACTTATATTCAGCGAGGGCATCACACACAACATCTAAGAATATCTGCCGTGTTACAAAAACAGTTGTCCGTCTTTTATACATCTCAAAAGGTTTACTTTTATCCTTGTCAACATCATCAGCAACCAAACAGTAAGTTGAACCACCAGCCTTTTTTGAAAACTCAGGCTCCTTCCCATGCTCTGGTGAGGAATTGCAAGATCCCTCACTTCTTATTAACTCAAAAACCCTGCGGCTTATCTGCCAAAATAGGGGGAAAAACAATTCTATCAGCAACGAAGAACTCCTTGTCGCTTTGAATATAGTTTACATACAACATATGTTATTTCACAAATATAACGATGAGTTTAATGAAAGATTATAACTCTGAGATGATATATCCCAAAGCAAACAGAAGGAAAAAAAAAAAAGCTCAAAGAAGAGTAGATCCAATCTAAGACATTTGTAAATGTTCAATACACATCATTGATCCAACAACGTCCACGCTACGTGTCAAACAAGATTATTCAACAAACAAAATCGACATTCGTAAACGCGATCACCTTGAAGGCGTGACGCGCCTTGCATCCCATAAGCTGAAGAGTACTCTGCAATACAGGACGCGTATACCTAAACAAATCCTCTCCATTACCCTCGACCACCTCTACATACAGAAGCTTCGCCGCCTCCGCCATTTCTGCAATCAAACAAACAAACAAACAAACCAGAATGATGATCAAAGGCAAAATCGGAAATGCAGAATCGTCGCTTACTTTCCTTGGAAAATTGGTTTTTGCAGATCCATCCAAATTAGGGTTTATAAATGCGGATCGTGGTACGAAGAAGCAAGGAAAGAGATTTTCGCCATTTTTATTGTCTCGAGAAGAGCCTTCAAGACTTTCTTTGTTTAACAAAACAATTTTTACAAAAAACTTTCCTCTCGCTTTCCTTTTTTTTTGAACTCTACCAGCTTCTTACTTTCTTGATGATGACATCCCTAGCTTTTGTTTCTACATCAATTTTCCCCCTACTGTTTCGTTTTTAACTTTGACTCATGTATTATCGAATCCTAAATAAAGCATGTGAATGCCAGAGAATAAGGGGCGACTCGTTTTCCCGCTACCATCCGCAAAAGCAGCTTCTGCGGTTGGTAGCGGTTGTCGGCGGTTTGCAACAATCACTTAAATCGCTCTAAACCGCTTCAAACCGCTCCGAACCTCATAAATTCAAAAGCTGGCTCCAGCTAGCGTTTGCGGTTGCGGGCGGTTACGGGAGGGTAAAATTTTTTTCTTTTTTTTTAAACAATATATACAAAAGTAAAAATATTTAATAAAAATTTTAAATTTGAAATTATGAAAATATTAAAATATATCTATTATATTTTAATTAATATTACAAAATTTAATAATAAAAAAAATTTCAATAAATTTTCAAAAATAAAATTATAACTTTCTAAATATAAATTTTATATTTATTAAAATTTTATGATTTTTGATTTTTATAATTATATTAAATATAAATATTGTTAATTTAGTATTTGACTTTTACCACATTTGGTAGTTAACCAGTCATAAGTCACCCGCAAACGCACCAACTTTTAACCGCAGTACCAGTCGTACAAATCTCTTAAAATCGCTAGAAACCACAACTGCCCGCATCCACAAACTCCCGCAACCGCAACCGCTGCGTTTGAACCAGTCAGGCCCTAAAGAGGTACGAACGAAGCGTTTTGAAAGTTAAAAGTAGAAGTAATTTTATATATTTTGATCAATAAAAGAAGTAAATTAAGGGGGTGACTGGTTTTCCCGCTACCACCCGCAAACGCAGCTTTTGCGGTTGGTAGCGGTTGTCGGCGGTTTGCAACAATCACTCAAATCGCTCTAAACCGCTTCAAACCGTTCTGAATCTCATAAATTCAAAAGCTGGCTCCTGCTAGCGTTTGCGGTTGCGGACGGTTGCGGGAGGGTAAAATTTTTTTCTTTTTTTTTTAAACAATATATATACAAAAGTAAAAATATTTAATAAAAATTTTAAAATTCAAAATTATGAAAATATTAAAATATATATTATATTTTAATTAATATTATAAAATTTTATAATAAAAACAATTTCAATAAATTTCAAAAATTAAACTATAACTTTTTAAATATAAATTTTATATTTATTATAATTTTATGATTTTTGATATTTTTATAATTATATTAAGAGAAAAAGACCAAAATAGCACTAAATCAAATTTTTATTCTCAAACTAGCACTCAAGACCAAAAGTCACAAAAATAGCACTCAAGGGATGGGGTTTAGGGTTTAGAATTTAGGGTTAAGGGTTTAGAGTTTAGGTTTTAGGGTTTAGAGTTGAGAAGTGAGGTTTGGGGATAAGATTTTAAATTTTGAAAAATAAAAAAATTTAAATTTTTCAAAAGATAAAATGCTATTTTGGTCATTTTAGTTTTTGAGTGCTATTTTTGTAATATAAACTTTGAAATGTGCTATTTTGGAGATTTGCCCTATATTAAATGTAAATATTTTAATTTATTATTTGATTGTTACCGCATTTGGTAGTTAACCAGTCACAAGTTACCCGCAAACGCACCAATTTTTAACCGCAGTACCAGTCGTACAAATCTCTTAAAACCGCTAGAAACCGCAACCGTCCGCATCCACAAACTCCTGCAACCGCAACCGCTGCTAGTTAGGCACATATTCTGGTTAAAAATTAAAAATCTTAGTTGATGTTCCAAAATTTTCAAATTTTTTACATAAGCCTTTCTTTTCCATCGTCACCCAATTCTTCTTTTAATGACAACTAATAGAAATGTTGTTGATAATTAAGTCTGGAAAACCCCACAGTAAATAAGCAAAAATAATTACAAATAAACATTGTCAAATTAAATATGACATGTTAGTCCAGCGGCAAATTTAGTAAATACTCTAGTATGAAAGGGTAAAGATCAAAAGAGGTTGAGAAAAACTCTCATTATGATACACGTATGCAAAATGATGTACTTGTAAATAATTTACCTTTGTAAGGTTATTCTTTATTTTTACGTCTCTTTCAGTAATAAAGGGATTGGGGTGAATATGATAAGGTTGTTAACTTTTGATAGGCTCCTCATGGGTCAAAAATATCAACTACAAGGTTTGAAAACGTTGATACCAAAAAAAGGGTTAAAAAACGTCGCCCAACCCATCGTACAGATTAGCAAAAAATGTATGTTTTATGGAGAAATATATTAGATTCTAAACTACGATAGTAGATCAACAATCTGAATGCATACTATAGGTTTGACCCACGCACCGGTATTGATTATTTCATTTTTAGTTAAGATAAAAATAGTAAAATAAATAGGTTAAATCGAACTTTTAACCATATGCAAAATCTTATTATTTTACATTTCGATTTTATAAATTGTACAAAGTTAATGTTGATTAACTAATAAATAAAAATCTACAGTATTATTATTATGGTAATATAATTAATGACGTGATGTATTTGTTAAAGTAATATAATCAATAAGTAGCTAAGATGAATGAAAATAAGGAAATAAAATATATAATAAATCTGTTGAGAATAATGTTAATTCTATAAGTGAAACTAATAAAATGACAATATACCTTTTTATACTACTATCTATGTTTCTAAACAACATTATATTTCTTTTTATATTGTTATCCTTGTTTTCAAACAATTCTCAAATGTACTTCAATTTTAATAATATAGATAGATAAAAATTTATAAAATGACACTATACCTCTTTTTTATACTGCTATTCATCTTTCCAAACAACAGTATACTTCTTTTTTATATTTTTTATCTTTGTTTCCAAACAATTCACAAATGTACTTAAGTTTTAATAATATATAGTAGAACTTCTATAAATTAATAATATTGGGACTTTGAAATTTTATTAATTATAAAGATATTAATTTACAAAAGTTTCCTTATTTATATTTCTTATTTTAAGATCTATTTATTCTATGATAAGAAAAATATTTAATTTTAGTGTATAGACAATAATTGCTATATTTAAAATTTGATATTTATATTAATTTTATTATATTATTTAGTGTATATTATATATATTGCATAGAACTAAAATTTGTTTTTAGATATAATATTACTAAATCTCATCAAAATCTATATTAAATATTAAGAAAATACAAAGATAGTTTCTTTGTGAATATAAAACAAACAATATAATGATAGGTTCTTGCTTATATGAAGTATGCATACATATAAATTATTATCTTATTATTTTATCGATTTGTGCCAAATTTTAAATCGGCCCAAGTTGGGACCGGTGAAATTTATTAATTTATAAAAAATATTAATTTATAGAGTACTAATTTATAAAGGTTCTAATGTAGATATATTTGTTTCTTAAAATAAATTGTAAAACTTTTTTCTTGCTATTAATATGTTTTTATATATATATAACCGCTTCTAGTTACGGATTTAAACATCAAAAGAAAATAGTGATAGTAGTAAATAGTTTTTTCATGTATATATGTATTTATAAAAAAGTTATGCATCATCATGAATATATGCATATACTTTACCAGTTAAGATTGTAAGATATTAAAAAATAAAATTAATTATATGGTCTAGAAAAACCCTTCATGAAACTTGCCTCCAACAAGTCTATCAATGTGCAGATACATGTGATTTTAGTTTGTGTTGGATCTTTCTTGTGATGACAAAAGTCATATTTATAGAGGTTTTGCAGACATTTATAGAGTTTCATGATTCAAAAAGAACTTTATTATTGCATTGATTGAATTAAATATCCAATTAAGTTGCAGGTTTCTACGTAAGCTATTCAAAATTATATATATATATATATATATATATATATATATTTAAAATATATATAATTTCTCTCTTAAAACATAATCCCAAACAACACAATAGATATTTTTACATAGTTTTTCAAAATTGAATTTTAGTTTTACATTTTCTTCTGTTAAATTGGTTTCCAAATAGAATATATAAAAAGGAAATGTTCATAAAAAATAAAACGTGATATTATTATATATATATATATATATATATATATTGCATTTCTTAAAGGAAAATTCACAAAAACATAATTTCTTTTGAAAAATATTTTTTTCCTTTGAAACATAATCATCTCAAAGAACATAATAGATAATTAGATTTGGGGCGTGGGTGTATTATAAAAAAATATGATGCTATTTGTTTTTATGTCACCTATTTAGGGTTTGGCAAAAAATTCGAATTCGAAGAACCGAACCGATCTCAATCCGAATAAATAGTACTAAATCCGACCGAAATTGATTAAATATCTGAATTATTCAAAGTTTTGTTATTTGAAGAACGGAAACCTAATATGATCCGAACCAAAGTATTTTGCGTATCCAAAATAGATTTATATACTTATATATATATATATATATATTAATTAATTTTAGATTTAATATATATAAAAACATCCAAAATATATATGATACTTTTTTGGTTCATTTAAATACTTGAAAATATATACAAATAATCAACCGTAAATATCTAAAGTAGTTAAAATACTCAAAACTCCAAAAATACTTAAATAATTATTAATTTTTTATCCAAATATTTAAACCAAACCAATTTATATGTTAACTTAGGTACTCTGACATATGTTATTCAAATTTATATGTAATATATTATATTGTTCATAAATTTTTAAAAAATTAAAGCATATATATAATAAATTTAAATTTTTTATAATAATTTAAATTGGTTATCCAAATCCGAACCGAATACTCAAAGATCTAAACCGAACACGAAATCCCAAACAGAGCTGAAAATAAACCCAAACGCCCACCCTAATCACTATTATATATCCTATATGTGTCATCATAGGTTAGAAAAATATATGTTATCATATAATTAATCTTATTTTATATGTACCATCAAATAAAGAATCTTATAATTAATAGTATTTTATACATACAATCATATAAATAATCACATATATTATATTCTTGAATTTCAATGTGAAATATAAAAACCATATTTAAGTTGGTGTTTGTGAAATTGAACTTTGTATTGTATTTTTCTTATATATATTGAAAACATTTTTATAATGGTTATTGGAAAATATGTTAGTAAAAATCAATTTTTGAATATATGTATATTTTTGAATGAATGTTTGATGTAAATTAATTTTAAATTATTTTTGATTTGAATATGTATATCAGGTCACATAAGCCCACTACTTGTTAATACTCCATGTAATGGACTTCCAATTTTTTTAATAGCATAACTCATAATTTTTTTTCTAATTAACCGCTATCCATGTTTCCATACAACATTATATTTATTTCTTTTACTACTATCCATGTTTACAAATAAATACTAAAGGTACTTCTACTTTAATAAAATATATTTTAAAAATAATTTAAATTGGTTATCCAAATCTGAACCGAACACAAAATCCCAACACAACCCGAAAATGAACCCGAACGCTCACCCATATTCACTATTATATATCCTATATGTGTCATCATAGGTTACAAAAATATGTGATATCATATAATTAATTGTATTTTATATGTACCATCAAATAAGTAATCTTATAATTAATAATATTTTTTACATACAATCATATAAATAATGACATATATTATATTTTTAAATTTCAATGTGAAATATAAAAGCTATAATTTAAGTTGATGTTTGAAATTGGACTTTGTATTGTATTTTTCTTATATATATTAGAAAATATGTTAGTAAAAACCAATTTTTGAATATATGTATTTTTGAATGAATTTTTTTGATATAAATTAATTTTAAATTATTATTTTGAATATTTATATCACGTAACATAATCCTATTACTTTTTAATACTCCATGTAATGAACTTCCAATTTTTTTAATAGCATAAACCATTACTTTTTTTTCTTAACTTACTGTTATCCATGTTTCAAAACAGCATTATATTTATTTTGTTACTACTATCCATGTTTCCAAACAAATACTAAAGGTACTTCTACTTTAATAAGATATATATAGTTAGAATTTAATTTATGCTTTCTATCAACCAATGTTTTAAATAAACAAAAGAAAATATTCTTTTAACTAACATAATTAATAGCTTTAATGAACTAAAATAGTGTACAAAGTTACATACCTAAGATGGTTGATATATTTTAATAAATAAAAATACAATACTATATTATTATTAAAAGTGATATTTTCTAACTATTTTAATTTTATTTAAAATTATTCTTTTTTTAAATTGAATAGATAAATAAAAAAGTGTTTACATAATATAATAGATTGTATGTTTGTTTGGTTATACAACTCCAAACCTATCAATTCTTCATGTTCTTTTTGTTTTTATTTTTTTTCAAGATAAATATTAATCTTAGTACATATAGATTTCAACCAATTTTAATTTAAGAAATTTCAAAAATATATTAGTCTTAGTATAATAATTAACAACACTTTAGTATAATAACTAACAACATTAATCTTAGTATATTTAAAAACATAATTGGTTTTAATACAAAAAATTCTTGCAATCTAATGTACATATAATAAAAATAACCAAATCAATCATGTATCATAACCGAACCGACTAAATATTATATAGAATCACAAGTCTAACTAAACATAAAATAATATTATTTAAATGATACTTTATGCATTTACAGTATAAAATAATTTAAATGTAGTTCATATATTAATTAGTTATAATAATTTATTTGACTTTGTAAATATTTATATCCGTACATGTGTACGGAAAAAAACACTAGTCTCTTTTATATAAAGATAATAATCGCAAATTAAGCTTCGCTGAAAATAAACTAGGGTCTAACTAGTAACCATTACAGAAACATTGGGAACAGATAGGAAAAGAACAGAAAAAAAATAATATTATAGGAATGATGAAGAATAATGATTCCTTATCATATTTAGTGAGGAACAAATTTATTCAATATTTCTCTGCAATAAAAATATAAAAAGGAATGAAGAGAAAAAAATATTCTTTATAAATAGTAAAATTTCTTAGGAATGTTGAGGAATTCATTTTCATTCTTTAGTCACCATTCATACCCTAAAACAATTAATTTAAAAGCTTATCCCCTATATATTAATTTTGGAGCATTACAACATATTTTCGTAGCCACGTGTCATCACGAGAATGCTTTTTAGAATTGTTAGAAATATAAGTTGGTGCATATAAGCATATATATATTTTTTATTAAATTAACTATCAAATTATTTAGTAGTGTACAAAAGAATATTTTTTCTTTCCTTAAATAAAAACTACGGAATTACCTAATATGGTTAATGTATATATGACAATTAATGATTATGAATAATACATATTTGATAACAATTTTTCTAACCTCTCTCTTTTTTGTTTAATTTTATACTATTAAAGAAATTAAACAATCACATTAAGCATTAATAAAAAAAATTAGATTTTTTCTTACATGTTATCAAAAACGACTATAAATTATTAAAAATTGTAAAAGTCCCACATTAAAATTTGTGATCAATGATTTAACTTTTTTTTTGTTCAAGCAAGATACAAATGATGATCATATATCGTAAGGGTGGCGTTCAGATACACGTTCGGGTTCGTATCGGGTTTTCTGTATAAACGTATAAAACCCGTTTAGATATTTCTACACTTCGAGTCGGGTTCGGATATTATATGTTCGGGTTCACATATTTTGGGCCGGGTTCAGATATTTAAATTTTGAAGAAAAAAAATAAATAAATGATTCATTGTTTAAGTTTTTTATATTTAAAATATATTTTAACTTATTTGGTTTCCTAATTTTTATAAAATTAAACTATTAATAGGTTTGGAGATAACACTTTAAAAATAGAAAGACACTAAGTTAGTTGTTGCTTTTACGTTTTAGATGCAACTTTTGTTAATGCAAGAAACAAGAGCTTGATATATATTTTAAGTGAGTAGCAAATAAATTTATCCATAACTATATACATATTATCTAATTTTGAGCAATAAGCATAATATAAATATTTTGAATAAAATAAAAGAAGTAAATTAGAAATATAGGGTTAAGTATACTTATGTTTGGTTATCTTCGGATATCCATTCGGGTTTGGATATTACTCGTTTGGATTTAAATATTACCCGAACTGGTGAAATAAGTAATTCCATATATATTAATCCTAGAGCATTACAACATGTTTTTGTAGCCACGTGTCATCACGAGGATGATTCTTAGAATACTTAGAAAAATAAGTTGGTCCATGTAAACATATAGTATGATTTTTTTAACTAACTATCAAATTAAATATTAGTCTACAAAAAAATATTGTTATTTCCTTAAATAAAAGCTACGGAATTACCTAATATAATTAACATATCCCTTATATATTATTTGAGAAGCATTGCAACATTTTTTTGTAGCCACGTATCATCACTAGAATAATTCTTAGAATCTTTAGAGAAATAGGTTGGTCCATCTAAATATATAATAAATTTTATTAAACCATAATAAATACATTATTAATGTGCTTCATTATTTCCTTAAATAAGATTACGGAATTGCCTAATGTGGCTAAAGTATATATGACAATTAATGATTTTGAATAATAAAGATTTGATAAGAATAAGTGTGTATTATAATTATATTTGTTTAATTTTAAGCTATCAAAATAAATTAAACAATCATAGTAACCATATAATAAAAATTAAAAATATAATTTATATATTATATTTTAAAATTTTAAAAACGAGTATAAATTACTAAAACTGTTAAAACTTTCACATTCAAATTTTGTGATCTATGATTTAAAATTTTTTGTTATGACATGATACAAATAATTAAAAAATAATATAAGTTGAAAGTCTCATTTAATAAGTATCAAAAATAAAAGATATAAATATATATATCATTTTAAATTAAACTATATGCTATAAAAATACATAAATATTTTAATTTTGAAATTTACTTTGAACATTCTTTTGATAAAAAATTTGAAAAAATATTGACAACTTAATTTTTAAATATTAAAAATTACTTAAACCATTAATCCCACAGTGAAAATTTTGTTATCACTAATTTAGACTTTTTGCTATAACAGATACAAATGATAAAAAAATATGAGCAAAAAGCATAATTTAATAAATATTAATATTAAAATATATCATATATATGTTACTATCATTTAAATTTAATTATATATCATATCAAATAGAAAAATATTTTTTCGATTTATAAAATTTATTTATATGTTCGCACCAATTTAATTATATAAGTAGTAGATAATGACTTTTTAATTATTCAATATATATTTATTATTTCATAATATGTTATAAACATATAATATATAATAATTTATATATATAATGTTCATCCCGTGCAAGGCGCGGGTTTACCTAGTATATGGGTATATGACAATTAATGGTTATGAGTAATACATATTTGATAACAAATTTTGTGTCCTCTTTTTTTTTAATTTTATATTATTAAAATAAATTAAACAATTACATTAAACATATAATAAAAAAAATAGATTTTTTCTTATATGTTATATTTTGAATTTAAAAAAAAACGACTATATATTACTAAAAATGGTAAAAATCCTAAATTGAAAATTTTGTGATCAATGGTTTAACTTTTTTTTGTTCAAACAAGATACAAATGATCATATATCGTAGTGGTGGGCGTTCGTGTGTATCTGTCCTGGTTCGTATTAGGTATTTTGAATTTTGAGTATTTCAGTATAAAGGTATAGAAACCGTTCGGGTATTTCTACACTTCGTGTCGGGTTTGGGTATTTTATGTTTGGATTCAGATATTTTGGGTCAGATTAAATTTGAAGAAAAATAAATAATTTATTTATTGTTTAAGTTTTTTTTGTATTTGAAATATACTATTAATAGGTTTGGAGATAAAATTTAAAAAATAGAAACACACTAATTTAGTTGTTTTTTAAAAATTTTAGATGCAACTTTGTTAATGCAAGAAACAAGAGTTTGATGTGTATTTTAAGTGAGTAGCAAAGGATTTTGTCCATAGTTATATGTATATTATCTAGTTTTGAACAATGTGCATCATTAATATATATATTTTGAATAAAATAAGAGAAGTAAACTAGAAATATAAAATTAAGTATACTTATGTTTGGTTATCTTCGAATATCAATTCGAGTTCGGATATTACCCGTTTGGATTCGGATATTACCTGTTTGGGTTTGGATATCCAATTTTTCCGAATTCAATAACCGTTCGGGTATTTTGCTACTTCGGTTTGGATTTTCGGATCGGATTGAGATACGGATTTGAGTATCGGATAAAATGCTCAGCCCTAATAAGTCGTATGAATATGAAATCTCATTAATAGATATTCATATTATATATTAATATATATATTATATATTAAATATATATATTAAATATATGCAGATAAATTGGTGACAGCTTGTCCTGTGGGAATGCTGTTAAAGGGTGAGGACATGGGTTCGAGTCTCACCAACAACCTAATTATGAAGTCAGAGAGGACTCATAATGGAGGGGTTGGGGTCGGTGCGCTGCAGCGCTGTGAGCCTGGGGCCATGGGGCAGGTAGTTCCCACGGGGCGGGTTGTCACAAAAAAGTCGACTTTTTTGTGACAACCTGCCCCGTGGGAACTACCCGCCCTTTGGGCCCCAGGCTCACAGCGCTGCAGCGCGCCGACCCCAACCCCTCTATTATGAGTTCTCACTAACTCCATAATTAGGTTGTTGGTGAGCCTCGAACCCAGGACATCACCCTTTAACAGCATTCCCACAGGACAAGCTTAATTATATACCATATAAAAATATGTTAATTTCAAAATTTGCAGTGAAAATTTTTTGAGATCTTAATATTTAAATTTTTAAATTTCTGTTGAAAAAATTCATATTAAAAGTTTTGTGATTAACGGTTCATATTTTGGTTATAGCAAATATACAAATGTTAAAAAATCATATGAGTAGGAAGTGTCAGTAAATAATATTTGTATTAGATTTGAACACTAACCTGTTAATAGAGTTTGCCGGTGATTTTTTTCAAAATTTTGATTCTTAGATATGTATTTGGAGTAGAACTAATTTTTACAGATGTCTATCTTTTTAAATTGACACTTATGTAATTCACCGAATTCACAGAAAAAGTTAAAAAATAAACTAAATTCATATCAAAGAATCAGAGACGAGAACGGAACCACAATTTTTTAGAGGTAGAAAATGAAATCATTTATGGAGAGTCAATAGTAAACAAATCGAGAACATAAAACCTAATCCTCTTTCGTAATTATACAATCGATATTGCTTATTTGGTTTTGGTGTTTTGTGTCAGCCGTAAAACTTAATTTTTTGTGCGTATGAAGTCTTAAAAATAATTAAAATGAGTTGTAATACATTAATTTTTTAACAACGATGATATATTTAAGAGACCAATATTGTATTCGTCATTTTACAATCGATAAAGATTGCAATTTTGCAAAATGTTAAAACCATTTAATGAAATTATTATAAAAACTCACTACGTGCATGCGCGCGGATTAGCATCTAATACTTTGTTAAGGGAAGAGACCAAAGAAAGAACTATGTTCATAAGATTCGATTCACCGTGTGAGCCCAAGCAGAAATAAATGTGTAAATTTGGTATGGGAAACAAGGGTAATAAGGTCAAACTTTTTCTTCTGCGAATAATTTGTACCTTGTCGGGTTGGAATTAAAAAGGACAAGGGAAGTGGGTTCCATCGTTAGTGTTACATAGGTCAATTCAAACTTTACATCCATGAAGTTTCAGCCATTCATTGAATTGGTAAATTTTTCATATTAATTTTCTTTTTGTTACAGTTATTAAATTTCCTATTGAATTAAGGGTTAATTTGCGAACTAACCAATTGGGAACAATATTAAGAATATAACATTATTTTGACATTATTTAATGGATAACATTAATGTTTTTTTTCTTTCCCGTTCTAACCATGTGCGTAGAAAATAAACGGTAAAAGCAAATATATTTGACAACGAATATAACATATGTGGTTAGCAAAAAGCTTGATTGTATTATACTAAAACTTCCTTTTGTACTATACTAAAACTTTTTTTTGCTGAATATTGTATAGTTAGGAAGTCAAATAGTTAAACACCACTGCTTACTATTATATCATGTAATGTCGTTGAATAGGCCTCCAACCATATTCACAATCTGAAATACTAAATTATACTCCAATCCCAATCCCAACTTTTAAATAACCCTAAATTCTAATCTAACCATAAACCCAAATATAATCTGTAACCCTATTTTAAATCAAATCAAAATTTGAAAATATACAGTATTGTAGTATTTTTTTTTTGTACAAGAAATAGTATACACTTCTATAAATGGTATATAATGATCGAATGAAAAGAAGACAATTGGACCTTATGATAAAAGATCGTATTGATCTTTGTAACAATTGTCCAACATCCACATAAAATGAATTTTATATTATAAACAATCACAAAATAACAAAATAGAAGTATCAAATCTGAAATATAAGAAATTGTTCTATTCCAAAGAAATAATATAGTCCGCGAGTTTATTTTTTTCTTTGTTTTCTAAACTTATCGACGCTTTTCTGAGAACAAAACAGAGTATGGAGACAACCACTGAATCTGATTGGTAACGACGGTGATAGTCTAACAAAAAAAATCATAGGTGATATAAGAAAAAGTACATTCGCTGATAGAGACTAAAAAAAGTTATGTTACACTTTCTTATTGATTCAATTTAAGTGCAGAGAAATATGTCAACATAATTATAGATCAAAGAATTTTGAGACTCAAACAATAAACTGAGAAAATAAGTTGAAGAGGTTGAACCGGTAGATATAAATGGTGTTTGGTATACAAGATACAAAATACGTTGAATATCACAATTAAAAAAAAATTTAACTGTGAAGTGAATTATTAATTGGAGAACGTTACACAATACAATTTCCCTTGAATTAAACGAAAAAACATTAGAATCATCACCAATCTGACCATTATTTAGACACTATTATAAAATACTAGAGATTTTGCCCGGGCTACGCCCGGGTTTATGCAAATATCATTATATTTAATACATATATATTACACATATATATAAATGAGAATATTAATATTAGTTTGTTTTAAATATGAGTGAAGCATATTTTTTTTACTATCTGAATATGTATGGGATGGTGAAAAAAAGTAAAATAATAAATAATTTGATAAAACTTATTTTAAATCACTAAACTTGCATTTTTTACTTAACTCCTATATTTTTAAATATTTCAATTTGTTTTGTGTGGAAAGATTTTTTATTAAAAAAATTGTTTAAAATGTCAGTATTAAAACTAAATTGTAAAGAATTTATATTTAACTAAGTATATAATCTAAATTAATAACTATTTTAAAGAATATTCTAATTTTTATTATGCTGGTACGTAGCAAGGAATAATATAAATATTAAACCAAAATGCATGACTCTTATTTAGTTCTTAACAGTAACATCTACAAATGATAAGAGTAAAATATAAATAGTTATAAATTTAAATTATACATGAATAAATGTATTATGTTCTTTCTGTTTGTATTTCTTGATGTTTTGTATTTATGCACATAAATTAAAAAACATTTAGTTGTTTCTCTATATATTTTATAATATTAGAAAATATGAAAAACCATCATAAAATAATAAATTTCATATTAAAAATTAAAAACGGTATATAGTTTGGAAAAAAAATCTCTAAAACCTCATCTATTAGAAAACGGAGAAAGTAATTTTTATTGTATATATGAATAATTTCAGTTTAAATATTATATGAGGGCTCAAGAAAATACATACACTTAATCCTTAAAAATTGGTTATGAATATGTATATTTTTTAAGTGGCTTTATGAATTTTTTTAACATTGAACTTAGTGAATATAATCAACACTTGGAATTATATTCAGTCGTATATGTAATGTAAATCGTATTGTATACAACTATCTTTTAAGAACCCATTAGAAATTTATTTTTATATACATAACAACTGCTACTTCAGCTAAGCTTTGAATAACTAATTTTAATTTGAAAATCGTTCCATCTCTATATTTGCATTTTACTAAGCGCACCATTTTCGCAATGAAAACAAAACACACCAAACCGAATCCTCAGGAACACACACAACCGTAGAAACTTTTTTAATCTTTCCATTACAAATATTCTTTTAATTTTTTTTCTTACATTGTCGTCACCACTTCCAACTCTTGTGTCTTACTTCTTCTGTGGTGTATGAATCTTGTGACTTACTTCTTTTCAGGTGTTTAAGACATTCCGTTCATGTTCAACGGTTGGAGTCAAACATACAAATATTAGTATACAGTTGAACAACCATTTCCGCTTACCCAAAACTAATTCAATACCTTATCTACCCAACACCGATTTGTCTCCAGAGCCGCATTACAACTTCTACTCCACAGCTTGGACCTTGAATCAGGCAAATAATGATAATCGAATTTGACATCAAGTTCTGGTGACATTATCCCCTCCAAATTTATTCAATACTCAATAATGTGTACATTCAGAAAAGATTAATAATAAATTACCAGGTTTGTCTTCCTACTCTGCTGCTCGAGCTATTACAGCCACCTCCTGTCATAAACCCATTTTCAGCAGACTTATTTGAACCACCTTCAGAGACACATTGACCATTGAGATGAATCAAAATTGAGTACATTACTCTAGTTTGCAGGAAAAGCTTTTTGTAACCATGTATATTTAGTAGTAGTGGAGAAGCAATATAATCTCCAAATGGTGCAGAAGTGTATGAAACTACACGTTCACATAACAATAGAATCAGTCGGTGGCAAGCAAATAAATAAGTGGGAGGTAAAAGTTATTCATGAAGGATAAATCTTGTTCAAGATCTCAAATGCTCAAACACCCTTGACAAATCAAACAATTGCGTCAAAAAGAGAAGAATTGTGTATCAGTACATTTCGTTCCTCTATCAAAGCTCAGTCTTAGGCTCAAGCTGGCTATGTTCCATTGACCAGTTCATCTGTCCCTAAAAAATTAATTATCACAAAGTAAGCCAGTTTACACATTTTGTTAGTAAGTTAAAACACATTCAAGATATTGAGCACAAATATATGCTTGACAGAGATTTGGAGATATTAAACATACATTAACGTGGGAATCAGGAGACTATAGTTTTTTTCTCGGCTTAAGAGGTACCCTCTTCAGCATTGTAGAAACATGGTGAATAGTCTTTTTCAAGAGATAAGAATACATAAACTCGTGTAGCTGTCGTACCAATTTCTCGTGTTGGTGCGAAGAACATCTGTATAAGAAATGGTTTTCAATAGAATCAGAGTAAGAAGATTACAACAATGCCAGATTCACTGCTCAATTAAAAAAGATGAGAGCTTTGCAAAACTTATCTAAATCTCTTTTATGGACCACACCTTTAGGTTCGAACACGTGTAGGCGACACTTTTGCAGATTTCTGTAAAAATGGAATCTTGAACCAGTTAAGACGGTTGACATAAGAGAAATCAATTTACCATCAGGATCAAAAATTCTGGAAAAGAATTAAAGCTTTAACCTTTAGGAGTGGTTGATAACTCTCGCCGGAGACTGAGCTCTAGGAGACGCCGCTCTTGCAGGCGACTGAGACCTTGGAGACGCCATGTTTCTCTTGACAGCAACCCTTTTAATAGACGCATCTGTGTTGTTGTTGATGCTTCTCTTCTCTTTATCCGTTGCAGGAACCGAAACGAACTTGGCAGGTATATTGTTGTTGTTGTTACTCGAATTTACAGAACTGCCAATGCCGTTATTAGGGTTCGTCGTCTCCGATCTTCTCTCCGGAGATCTGCTTCGTCTGTCTGCTTACCGCTTCCTCTCTCCCTACTCCCCGATCGGTAACTCTTCGAGTCCTCCCTCTCCCTGCTAGGAGTCCGTCTCTTCCGCTCCCGATGCTGCTCAGAGTCCGTCTCTTCCGCTCCCGACGCGACTCTCCGCTGCAACTCGGCTTCTTCTTCCTCTCCTCCGTCTTCCGCATCGGCTTTGTCTGCGTCGCCATTCTTGTCGAAGTCGAAGCTCCTCTTGGATACAGAATACCTCTTGGTTTTTGCCGCCGCGGCGGAGTTGCTCTGGCTTAGTCTTCCGCTCTAGATCAGTATCGCGTCGACATCGGCTGGAATCTGGTTTGTAGTAGTACCGGTTCATTTCTCCTTGGAAGCTGTTGAGTCCTTCGGACCTGTCTTCGTCGTCTTGGATCGCTCGTGGCTCCTCTGGTGTTTGATCACGAACACTTCTTTCCTCGGGTTGTTATTCTCTTGTATGGTCTCTGCTTCGTTCTTGGGTTTTGATTCTTCTGCTTCGAGTTTCTTCGCATGTGATAAAATATTTAACATCATTATTTATTGAGAAAAAAAACATAATTTGGAGAAGATGAAGTGCAAGCGTCTGGAAAGAGTCGCGGAAAAGGGAAGTCGCGGAAGATCGAAGGCGTGGGTTCTGATGGGCAAAAGATAATTTTAAAAGAGCTTATATGAATTTTAAAAGAACCTATAGAAAAGTCCACTTTGTTTCATTAATGGTGACATGTCAAAATAAAATATTTTGATTGGCCTGAATTTCCCATCCTAGGTGGACAGTCTTAGAGCTCTAGAATAAGAGCTTTTAGTATAGTATAGATATAAACAAATTTTAAGATAGAATATTACAAACATATATCCTATTCATGTTTCCAAAAAATATTTTTAATCCATTGCTTTAAAAACTAAATCAGTTTTAGTTACATATTTCAAAGATTTCAAAAACAAAAGGTAAATCCATATTTGTTTGCTAATTTCAACCTCAAAAGTCACACACATATATATATGCATGTAAAATAATTATTCAAACCGGATACAAGGACATATCCTTCAGAACTGATCCCCATTTAGACGTCACTCATTCCCGCCACTGCTTCACGGGCTCGATCAATAACAACGTTCACCTGTCCAGCTGCAGCTTTTGAGACGGGTCATAGAATGAGCATAAGTTGTTCCCTTCATAGTAGCTCTTTTAACACTCATATATTGTGTTGTTGTTATTCCGTTTTATCTCAGATTAATTTTTAGACATTGCTGTTTCCCTATTTAGTTGCACGAATCGGCCACCATTGTTGTCAAAACCATATCCAGACAAGATTTTCAGTTTTTATTACCAAGAAAGTGCAACCCAACCCTCACGAAAGTCTTTATAACAAGAGTCCCAGATTTAATATTTCAAACGTAATAAAAGACACAAGAAGGTATATAGCAAAAGCATCCAAATTTGTAAAATAATCCTTGACAGGGATATAGCAAAAGCATTCAAATTTGTAAGAACCTAAACGAGCAAATCAGTCACTTGGAGAAAATATTCCCAAAAATAAAATAAAAGATGACTTAGTAGTACTGTACATTCACACGTACCTTCCCTTTCTGCTAGGTAGTCCTGCAGACAACGATATGCCCACATCATCATTCAACCACGGCCACCTCCTGATCGATCTTCCAGTAGTTAGTGTCGTTGTACTCCTGCTGCATATTCTCATCAGAGCTCTCCTTTCCCGGAGAAGCTGTGGTGCTGCTCCTCTTCATTGGCCCTGCTTCTCCCACTATCCCTTCCTTGAGAGCTTGATCCATTGCCCTCTCGGTTCCTTCTGGCTCCACGCCCACAAAACTCAACGTCTTTTTCAAACAATGAAGGCACAGGCGGTGATCTCGGGCTAATCTCACCTTCTGAGGATGAAGAACCGTTTGGGACTCTCACATCAGGCATCTTGACGTCAACTTCAGGAAACGGATCTTTGACCTGTGCAGTGGGAGAAGAAGCATCTCCACGTTCAACCCTTTCGGGTGACGATTCATCCGAAACCACATCTTCATCGATCTCGATACCTCCAGGTATGCTGTCTACAGAGACTGCTTCTGAGGTTGAAGCTGTGGCCACAAAAGGGTTCTTGCTTTCCGTAATCAAACAGTCTTCTTCATCTCCATTACCGGAAGTTTCATCCAAGCTTACATCTTCCATTGCTTCCTCCGAGGGAATCCCCCCTGCTCCTGTGTTCTCACCCAACTCATCTCCTTGGAAAGTGAACAGTTCGAGTTTGCGAATAAATTGCTGCACCAAGAACAAATAATCATTCCATTGGTTTAGAAGCAACAAAACCATTCAATGTTGGTTTGAATAAATCAGATGTGGAAGCTTACTTGGCCTGTTCATCACCAAGCCTTAGAGATGATACAACAACTTCAGCAGACTCGTCATCAAAGTAGACATCCTACAAAATATGTCACAGTCAGGACTATACTATGTCATGAGACACCAAATATATTTACAACGAGTACCCTTCGTCTCTGTCATTGGAACCATGCTCCTGAAACCAGAAAGGTGGGATTTAGATCCAGCCAAAATGTTTTAAGAAAATACTAATCAAAGATATTAACATTACCTCCTCAGCACCATTATTCTCTTGCATGTTTGTATCTAAACTGTTCAGTTATTAGCCAAACCAGCAAGGTCAAATCCCTGTCGTGAACTTCGTCATCGTCACTGTCCCTAGTCCTATCATGTAATGCAGTTGGGCGTCGCGTG